>NC_056748.1:478657636-478957636 GCF_019279795.1 Protopterus annectens
GATGTACTTTTCTGGTTTTATCAGGTACAAAATTTGTTGTTGTTGTTTGTTTTTCGGCTTTTTTCCGGTAAGGGGTCTCCACAGCGGAACTCCGGTCCGCTAATGATTGGCAGTAGATTTTTACGAAATGCGAAGGTGCCAGCTCGACGCCCAACCTTCAACGAAGGCATTCCCATTTACGCACGCATGTCTTTTGAATGCTACCCAACCACAGGAAGGACATGCAGACTCCACATAGAAGGCACTCCCAAGCCACTTTGAGAATCGAACGAGAGAACTTCAGCAAATAGTCAACTTTTTTGATTACCATAACAGTTGTATCCTTGAATATCTCACTCCCTTGTTTCCATTGCCAGTGGCTCTAAATATAAAGCAAGTAACAAAGGGGAAAGAGGATAGATATCTCTGACTGGTTCCTCTGTTCAGACACCTCTTATCAGAGAGGAACCCTCCCACTTTATTTTTTGCTTGAGAGCCATCATATATTCTCCTAATTAATCTTATTATTGCATTAGGGAAGTTTGGTGGTGATTCTTAGTAATGATGGTGACTCTGGGTTCATAACTTGATTTGTACTCTCTGACAGTAAGTTGAATGGCTTTATATAATTATCTTCATTCTCTTCTAGAATATGGAATGTGATGATTTCTTGTAGATAACCAGCAGACTATTTTTATTGCAGATTTTATTGGTGCAACATTCCCATCACACAGATTTACTTTTGACTGTTCCACCGTGTTTCTAGATGATGGATGTAGGCTTGTCATTGGAACTCTCTGTAAGGGAATAGAATTCTGCATACTATGACAGAACATCAAGTATTGTTGGAGGAATAAACATGTTGTGTTTATAAACAATGTCAGTAGGTAGGTCTTCCAAGATGGCTACACATTGACTAGCAGCTTACTTTCAGCTCTCCCAATGTGAGAAAAAGAAACTGAGAAATAACAGCTACTAATTCTGTCAGCTTGAGTAAAATTTAGTTTCTGGCTAGTAAGGAACACTGTAATGAGGCTAGCAAAGAAGAAATTTGGATAACCCAAAGAATCAACTAGGAAAGGTGAAGAGACAACACTTGGAATAATCCTAAAGCTGTTCAGCAAAAAGCAGCTCAGGTTTGGCACAAGAAGTGGCTCCAGTAATTTAAAGGAAAAAATAAACCAAATGTACTCAGAGGTGATTAAAATAAATGACACATTAAGGGAGTATATCAACTCAAATAACAAAAGGCTGCAGAAAACAGAAAACATTAACTAGCTATTCAGATGAACTGATAAAACTGCAAAAATCAGAGGCTGAAATGAAGAAAAGGATAGCTGTGTATGAGTTTTCTGAAGCAGAGCTGTTTCAAAAAAATGGTAGTATTAGAAGACAGTGCACACAGAGAAAACATGTAATTTCTGTTATATCACAGAAACTGGTTGGAACAGTCTGTATTAATTTTATGAAAGCACAAGTAAGAAACTGGACTACTATTCCATGGCAGGGTTTGTTAATTAAAAGAGCACATTGAGTGTATGCTCCAAATCTGGGCATGAGAAAGCAGCCAAGACCTGTATTAGTTAAAGATGCAGTCATGCCAGCAGAAAGAGTTGATCCTGACAAAACCGTGGCAGAAGGGTATAGTAGTAAAAATTGAAGAAAACAGATTGTTTGTAGAAAATGATTATTCACTGTACTTCAGGCAAAAGAGAAACCAGTTTATCTTTGCAATCAGGGAATATAGAAAGGCAGGTGTGAAATTCAAACTGCTGTATCCAGCTGTCTTCAGAGTATTTTTTTCTGGAGGATCAAAGTTTTTTTTTTTTTATGTAGGACAGGCTGAGGAGGAAATGCAAAACTTTATCCAACAAAATGGAAGCCATCAAACAGAAGGGAACTTCGCTTCTCATTCTTCTTACAGTAAAGCTCATAGAGAGACTTTGCCAGTGAAACCTTTTCTGTTGTTCTAAAGGAAAATACTTGAGAGACAGAAAAAACACAGGAGTTGACTAGAAGAATCAGGAGTCTCATTGACTTGAAGCAGAATCTAGTTTTGGGAGATGGAGATGAAAAAGACCAGCAACACAGACTTCCAAGATAGCTGCACATTGAGTAACAGCTTAATTCTGGCTCATCCAGTCTGAAAACAGAAACATGGCAGAGAAAGCCAGTGTGTCTAGATTATGGGGTAAATTTCAGTAACTTTCTACTAAGTGTATTGCTAGATGTCAGGAAAAATGCAACATAAAGGACCTGGAGGAAAATCAGCTACAAAAGTTGAGGAAAATCACAAACTGGAAAAATTGCTGTAGTTTTCAGCAAAGAAGCAGTGCAAGTTCCAGACATGACTTCCAGTAACCTAAAGGAAAGTATAAAGCAGCTGCACACAGACCTGGTTAAAATAAACAAAACACTGGTGGAGTATATCAATACAAACAATAAAAAGCTGGAAAAATGAAAGAAGCTTTGAACAGATATTCAGATAAGGTGACAGAACTGCAAAACTCAGAGGGAGAAATGAAGAAAAGGCTGGCTGAATATGAGACTGCACAATAACAGATGTTTCAAAAAATAATAGAATTGGAGGACAGAGCACATAGGGAAAACCTTAGATTTTCTGCTGTACCGGAGAAGCTGGAAGGTATTAACTCTATGAAAGTACAAATAAGCAACTGAACTGGTATTCTATATCAAGAATTGTTAATTGAAAGGGCACATCGTGTGTATGCTCCAAATCTGGCTATGATAAAACAATCTAGACTTTTAATAGTAAAAATGCAAACTTACCAGCAGAAGTTGATATTGACAAAACTGTGGCAGAAGGATAAAGTACTAAAAGTGGGAGACCGCAGACTGTGGCAAATGACTACTCACTGCACACCAGGCAGAAGAGGAATAAATATATTCCATTACATTGGGCATGCCGAGAAGCAGGCTTGCATTTCAAACTGCTGTACTCAGCTATCCTCAAAATAATTTTACACTGGAGGAACAAAAACATTTTTTGATTAAGTACATGCTAAGGAAGAAATACTAAAGTTTGTCCAATAAAAAGTAAGCTGTGAAACAAGAGGAGATTATTTTTGTTCTTCTGGTAATAAAGACCACAGAGAGACTTTGCCAGTAAAACCTTTCTAGAGTTTCAATGGAAAATGATTGAGAGAGACAAAAACACACAGAAGTTAACTAGAAGAATCAAGGGTGCACTGGATATGAAGCACAGGTAGGATTTGGGAGATGGAGATGAAGGGTTCCCATCAGCATCTCAAATGCTGACAGTATCGAATCCGATATTGTCACCTCAAGAATGCCAAAAGTGTAGAACGTCGTATGGGTAAACGGAAATCTCCGTAAGGGGAGATTTCCATTTACTTCAATGTAGAATGGTCTCGAAGTTGGTATATTAAGTAGCGGGGGTGTGGGGGTGCAGCGGGGCTTGCCCCCCTGCCTACACCCTTTAGCGGGGTTTTTTTGTATCATTATTCGAAAATTGAATAGTTCGATCATGTCATTTCGGCATTTAGTGATTCGAACTATTCAAATTTTGAAATGCTGATATAGACCCGGAGATGAACAGGAGTAGAAAAAAAGAATCTGGACATATTGGACTTTTTTGGACTTTGTTAAACTTGTAGGGAACTCTAAAGCATATACCCTACTTTGTCATTAATGTTTGGAGACTAAAATCAGCAACATGGAAATTGACAAATGTGGGATTACAAAGCAATAATTATATTTGTGAAACAGGACAGAACAAGAAAATATGTTAATATTGGATGTAATGGGATCCTATCTCGCCTACATTCATAACAGATGGGCTTGGAGCCAATCCATTGGCTCCGACTCGGCCACTATACACTAGAACGAAGTCTCTCATTGGCTGGGCTCCCCCTTATCCCAGAATGCACCACACCTGCTTCCCCAGATCTCGTTTGCCGCTTTTCAAGCTGGACGTGGTCTCGACTTGGCTGGAGCTAAGTGTATTTTATTAACCTTTTTGGTCTTTTGACTTAGGGTTTCTGTCAGAAATTCAACAAACAGCTGTTTTAACAGCTTTGTGAGCGTGTGTTTCTTAGTTTGGTAATTTTTATAATTTTTCGCGCTTCTGGTATACTGGGCAAGGCCCGTTTAAATTAGAGGGCCTTTGCCCTTCGCTGTGTGCTTTGGTTTTGTTGTGTGATTAGAATTTGTTTTTTTTCTCTGTTTTTCTGTTGTATCGGGCTAAGCCCGTTTAAGTTAGAGGGCTTTAGCCCGTGTATTGGTCCGCTTCTGTGTACTGTATCTTCGATCTGTTTGACGTTAAGGGTCCTGTCTACCTGTTGTGTGTTTCTACCTTGTTTTCAAGATGTCTAAGGAGCAGAAGTCAGGGTTTAAGAAATGTGCTAAGTGTAATTATAAAATGTCTATCACAGACAGCCATGCTGTCTGCGTTTACTGTTTAGGGCCTAAGCATCTACAAGATACATGCAGTGTTTGTCATGCTTTTTCTTCAAGGGTCCTTCAGGAAAGAAAAAACAAGTTAATACTAAAAGGTCTTATTAAGCCTTCATTTGAGGAAGCGTTGGCTTCATCTCCAGCTTCTAAAAAGAAAAGGTTGTCTGCTCCGACCAGCCCGTCGGACCCGACACCCAAGAAGCATAGATCGTCGGCTCCAACCAATCTGTCGGAGCCGACATCCAAGAAACATAGATCGACCTCTTCTTCCTCGGCTCCAATGGCTTCGGAGCCGAGGGCTGAAGGGTCTGCCTCGGTGCCTCTTTCCTCGGCTCCATTGGTGTCGGAACCGCAGGTTAGTGCACCGAGAGGCCAATCGCCTACTTCGTTGGAGGTGTGCAGCTCAGACTCTTCCCCCTCGGCCCCGAAGCCGCCTTCGGCGCCGACACCTTTACAAACAGTTCCGATCTCGGATCCGATTGTGTTGGAACCTTTGCGGAGCCGGTCCCCTGTTTTATCGGAGCCGAGACAGAAGTCATCTCGGCCCCAGTCTATTTCCTCCAAATCCTCTAGGTTGTCGGATTTGGATTTGGATAGGGTTATCCAGAGGCTGTTCCAGTCCCCAGTTTTTACTAAAATGATCTCGGCTCCAGCCCACTCTGCTTCGGAGCCGATTCCCCATTCCGTGCATTTGGTTCCCCCTCCAATCCCCTTGGAGTCATTGGAGTCGGTGCTGGTAGAACGCAGCGGAATCGTCCAGTCGGAGCAGAGACCCCCTCGGAGCTTCTCTGCTCCGACCTTCATTCCTACCCTGTCCTCGGTGTCAGGGTTTGGTACCGGGTCTTCCTCGGTGGGGGGCGAGGGGAACACTGTGGAGCTGGCCACTTCGATGCCCAGTCTGCCCCTCGGAGCATCAGCCGCAGGTATTCCCGGTACCGTCGTGGTCTCTCAGCAAGTGCCCTCTGCAGAGTCTGGAGGTCCTGCTTTTGAGGCCATGAGGAGTGCGCTGGCCATGACCTTGCCGGTTCAGCAAGTTTCTACCTCACCGTCTCTAGACTTGGGTACTGGTGCCTCTGGTGACATTCTTTCCGACGACAGTGGGGCCCCAGGGCCTGAGGATACCCCCTTAGAGGGTTCCCTTCTTTCGGGGGGGTTTTCTGAATCTGCTTCGGATGAACCCCCAAGGAAGAAATTGTGCAAGAGGAAGCACGTTGATTCCCAAGATGAGTCCGACACTTCAGATACTGACCTCGATGATGCGGGGGGTCCCCAAAATCGTCCTTGGATGATGTCTCCTTCTCGGATATCCTTGAGATCTTGAGACAGAGAGGCGATTGGCAATCCAAAACCCCTACCGCTGAGGAGTCAGTCTTCCTCAAGGCCTTTGGGGCCCAGCCCTCCTCCTCCTGGGTGTCTCCACCCTTCGACGAGTTGTTAGATTTAATCTCTCGGAGGGTGTGGGAGCATCCTGATACAGTGGAACCAGTGCCTGCCAGACCTAATAAGTTCCTTTCGGCCCCTCCCCAGAAGGAATTCCTCACTAAGGGTGTTGCAGTAGATGCAATGGTGGTGGCATCTGCCACTCAGCAGGACGTGGCAGAGGCTTCAACGTCTATTCATCCAACTAATAAGGATTCTAGGAGCATGGATAGGTACGGGAAGCATATCCTTCCTTCAGCGACCTTTACCCTGCGGTCGCTGAACTATCTCTGTCATTTTGCCAGGCTCCAGAGGGACCTCCTCAAGGAGTTAGGAGAGTCTCTTGCGGGTAATCTTCCTGAGGCATTAGCCCAAACCATAGGCGCCCAGATGACTACCCTATCTTCTATAGTCAACTCGTCCATGAGGCTCATTTCCTATGCAGCCGAAGGGGCGAGTAGAGCAGCGGGCACAGGAGTGGCTCTTAGGACACAAGCCTGGTTATGCTTGTGTCCACTTGCGGAGGCCTTTAAGTCTTCCTTCGCCGACGCCCCTTTTGATGGGTCTTCTCTGGACCCAAGGTGAAGGACACACTTACTTGGTGCGAGCAGGAGGGCAAGACCTTGACTGCCGTTGGGGCCTGTTTTTCCGCTCCCTCTAGACCTTACCCCAAGGCCCAGAGAGGAGGGAAAATGTGGTTCAGAAAATCCAAAAGTTCTTCCTTACTCCACCGGGTGATCCCCCCTCTAGAGGCAGGGGGGGGAATTCAGGAAGATGCCGCCCCAGACGTGGCAGAGGCCCCCCGTAACTCTGGAGACCGCGATTCCTTTCGTGGTTCCTCCTACCCTCACCATCCCTAGGATGTGGCCTGGCTGTGCTTCTCCAGAGCCAGTCGGGGGTCGTTTTGCGGAACACCCACAGGCTTGGGAATCTATAACCAAGGATCAGTGGGTGCTTCGCATTATAACCAGAGGCTACCTCATCCCCTTCTTCAAGCTCCCTCCTCCTACAAGGAAAATCCCGGACGTGCCACCCAGTCAATGGGATCAAGCAGCCGTAGAAGTTTCAAAGCTGCTAAGCAAGGGAGTCATCCAGCCTGTCCCCGCCGACCAGATCGGATCAGGAACTTACTCGAGATTATTTTTGGTGCCAAAAAAGACAGGGGACTTAAGGCCCATTTTGGACCTAAGCTCATTAAATCATTTTGTGAAAAAGTCCAAGTTCCGAATGGTCACCCTTCAGTCCATTCTCCCGTTATTGGAGAAGGATGTCTGGATGTGCTCCATAGACCTCAAGGACGCTTACTATCACATTTTGATACGTCAAGAGTCCAGGAGTCATTTACGCTTCCGCCTGGGAGCCAGTCATTTCCAGTTTCATGCTCTGCCCTTTGGTCTCACCACAGCCCCCAGGGTGTTCACCAAGTGTCTGGCAGTGGTGACAGCTCACCTGAGAAGTCTAGAATTCCAAGTGTTTCCCTATCTAGATGACTGGCTCCTCACTGCCACCTCCGAGCATCTACTTATTTGTGCGCTGATGGCCACAGTCACTTTGGGTCTCTCGCTGGGAATCACTTTCAATTGGGAAAAATCTGTGCTGTGGCCATCTCAGCGTATCACCTTTATAGGCGCAGAGTTAGACACAAAAAGGATGCGGGCATTTTTGCCATCAGAAAGAATTTAGGTCCTACAATCTCAGATTCTAAACTTGTTACCCAAATCTCGAGTTCCGGCCAGACAGATTCTACAGTTATTGGGCACGATGGCCGCAACTATTCTTCTAGTTCCGTTAGCCAGGCTGTACATGCGGGTGCTGCAATGGCTATTATCGGTCCAATGGTCGTATCAAGAACTCCCCCCTTAACCATTTGGTTCTGATTACGGACAGTTGTCGTCGGGACCTCCATTGGTGGTTGCTTCGGTCCAACCTGGACCGGGGGCGTCCTTTTGCCCTTCAGCCCCCAGTTGCCACAGTGAGCACGGACGCCTCCCAGATAGGGTGGGGGGGTCATTATCTGGACAGGTCTGTCCAAGGCACTTGGCAGGATTGCGAAGCGCACCTACACATCAATGTCCTGGAAATGAGAGCGGTGCTTCTGGTTTTGCAAGCACTTCATCATGCTCTCCCCCAGGGTACTATTGCGATTCTATCCGACAACATGTCAGTAGTTTGGCACATAAACAAGCAGGGCAGAACCAGGTCCTATCCCCTTTGCAGAGAGGCCATGAGAGTGTGGCGCTGGGCCATAGCTACCCATCGTTTCTTAGTAGCAACGCACATTCCGGGGAAAGCCAATGGGATTGCAGACAGGCTCAGCAGGACTCTCCTGTTGCCCCACGAGTGGTCCCTCAACAACAGAGTGGCTGCACGGATCTTCGCCAAATGGGGTCTCCCTTGTTGCGACTTGTTCGCCAGCCCCCACAATGTGAAATGCAGAGAGTTCTTCACTCTGACTCCCTCCCAGGGGCAGTTTCCCAGGGACGCTGTAGCCCACAATTGGCCCCCTGTCTACTTTATGCCTTCCCCCCGGTCCCCCTTCTCCCGAGGGTGATTCAGAAGGCTATTCATGTGGGGAGCGACATGATTTTGATCGCCCCACACTGGCCCCGTCAGGTTTGGTTCCCATTCCTTCAGAGGTATGCGGTACAGGGCCCTTGGATTCTAGACCCAGTGCCGGACCTGTTGTCTCATCAGTCGGGACACTCTCATCCGTCCCTCCGGTCGTTGCATCTGGCTGCTTGGTTACTCCACTTCCATCCTTAGTCAGAGATAACTCTCTTTCCCGAGAAGTGATGTACATTTTGTCCTCTTCTCACAAGCCGTCCACTGTTAAGCTGTATTCCAGCAAATGGAAAAGGTTTGCCTTTTGGGCCCAGCAGTGAGGTATTGATCCTCTTACGGCCCCAGTGCCGCAGGTCCTAGAATTCCTAGCTTCGTTGTTTCATTTGGGCTCTTCAGTCTCCACAATTAAGGTTCAGCTAGCGGCCATTTCTAATTTTCATGTTTCCGTCGAGCCTTCCTTATTGGCAAACAGACTTTGCAAGTCCTTCCTCAAGGGAGCTTGGCTCCTCAGGCCTCCTATGGCCCATCCTGTGCCCCCTTGGGACTTAAATTTGGTTCTGGCCTCCTTAACTGCCCGTCCCTTTGAGCCGGCAGCGACTTGTGATATAAAATTTCTATCTTGGAAAACCGCCCTTCTAGTAGCAATAACTTCTGCTAAGCGGGTTTCAGAGCTTCAGGCTCTCTCTTCTATTCCTCCTTATTTGATTTTTCATAAAGACAGAGTTTCCCTCAGATTGAATCCCTCCTTTTTGCCTAAGGTAGCATCCCCTTTATGCATTCCGCAATCCTTGGAGCTCCCTGTTTTCTTTCCAAATTTTTCTAATAGAGCAGAATATACCTTCCACCAGTTGGATGTTCACAGGCAACTGTGTTTTTATTTAGATAGGACCAGTCAGACACGAAAATCTAACCAGCTGTTTGTGTCCTTTGCGGAGAATAGGTTAGGTCTACCAGTTGCTAAAACCACCATAGCCAAATGGATTAAGGATTGCATCTCCTTCGTTTATTCCCAGTCAGGCAGAGAGTTACCTTTCCCAGTCAAGGCTCATTCTACCAGGGCGATGGCCACCTCTGTAGCATTCCACTCCAAAGTTTCAATAGATGATATTTGTGCGGCTGCTACTTGGTCTTCTCTGCACACCTTCATTTCTCATTATAAGGTTGATGTGGCTTCCCGAGGCAGAGCTTCCTTTGGTTCCGCAGTTCTCAGGAGTGTTTTCCAATGAGCCACCCGGGATTTAGGTGCTAGGGACGCTGTCCGATCTGTTATGAATGTAGGTGAGATAGGATCCCATTACATTTTTTAGTTATGTACTTACCATAACTTCGGATGTATGGGATCCATCTCACCTACATTCATATATACCCACCCTCCTTCCCCCTACCTTTTGGATTTGGAGGAAATGTTGCTCTTGCTGAGCTCTTCTCTTGAAGGGCTCTAGTTGGTTACAGTTATTGGTATGTTTTCTGTGCCTGTATGAATGTATGAAAGCGAACAAACAAGATCTGGGGAAGCAGGTGTGGTGCATTCTGGGATAAGGGGGAGCCCAGCCAATGAGAGACTTCGTTCTAGTGTATAGTGGCCGAGTCGGAGCCGATGGATCGGCTCCGAGCCCATCTGTTATGAATGTAGGCGAGATGGATCCCATACATCCGAAGTTATGGTAAGTACATAACTAAAAGATTTATTTGGACTTTGTTAAACTTGTAGGGGACTCTAAAGCATATGCTGTACTTCATGTCATTAAAGTTCAGAAAAGTACTCAGGAGAGGGGGAGGGAGAGAGTTAACTGTAAGTAAAACACTTGTTTTCTTAGTGTTACTTAAATGGTGTATGACTTTCTCTGCATGTTATAATTGAAAGTGTTTCAGTTATTTTTTAAGTGTAATGGGGTTACTAATGTAATTTTTTTGTTTCTTTCTCCCTTTTCTCTTTCTCCTTATTTAGTTTTAAGAAATGCAGGGACTGCAATGTAAAAAAAAAGTGGGGGGGGTCTGTTTAAAAGAGCATGACAAAAGGAAAATTAGTGTGCTTTCTCTCATTCTTGCATAGGGGAATGACTGTGTTAGCTTTACAAAGTAACAGGTTTTGACAGAAAGCAATTAAATAAAAAAGAATATTGAATATTGTATCGTCTTTTTTCTAGCAAACAGTCCTGTAGCTGGTTCTCATGACACTAGCAAACAATCTGATAAAGAAAATGGCTTGGAGAAAATGTTTTCTGAAGCCGTTCAAGTGTTTCCCAGCTGGGAGAGCTGTAAAAATAAGGCAAACCAGACAGCACTTACTAGAGTCACAGGTTCTACAATATGTCTTAGCATAGATAAGCTTTATTTCTGTTTAGCTCAAGCCCGTGTGTGGCTATCAGTTTAGAACTTATATCTGTACTAAGGGGGTAAAACTTCAGTATTTGAAAATGTACATAGTTTGGTCTGTTGTTAAATTAGTAGGTTTTAGGGGGTATTGGTGTGTGTATGTATTTTTATTTGAAGGTATTCAGTAAAACAAAAAGTTTTGCAAGATTTGACATAGGCTCAAATGGAGATGACAAGAATCAGTTGTTTAAAAGATTAAACTGCTAAACAGTGCATGCATGTAACACAAAAGCTGGAATTAGACACTTGGCAAAAAAGCTGTTATACGTAAAAGGTGGGAATTATAATCCCTCAAGAATATGATTCTTTCTATCATGTCTTTAAACGATAAATCCAAAAAAGAAAGAGTAGTGAACTATATTACAAAATGTAGAGTGTAAATAGCTATGCTACAGGAGACACAACTTGGAAAGAACTGAACTTGTGAATTTGATAAAGGTTTTCAGGATGGTTATTCAGCAGAGCACCTGGGGCAAAGGAAGAGATAGTAAGGAGTAATTATATTAATTGCTATAGGAGCTCTGATAGTAATAGAAGAGAAAAAAAGACAACTGTAGATGTGTAGTACTAAGAGGCTGTTGGCAAAGGAGAAGGATTACACTGGCATGTATTTATATTCCACCGGAAAATACTATAATAGAGCTAAAGAAAATTCTGGCAGAAATAATCAGCTTTCAGCAAGGAATATTACTTATAGGTGGGGACTGGAATTTGATTTGCAGCTGTGAAGATGTGTCTAGGGAGCCAGGAAAGGGAAATATAACAAAGGAGGGTAGATTTTGAAAGAAATTTATAAAAATATTTGGCATGGAAGATGTGAATTCAGTACTAGGAATTCGGAGTGAGTTTCACACATTATTCCCCAAGATACAAAAACTGAGCTAGGCTAGACCGAGTTTACATTTCACAGGAATATGTGCATTTAATTGAAGGTCTTGATATGCGCCCAATAACTATCTCAGATCATTTGCCTATAATAACTAAAATAGCAACACGGGGTAATGAAATAAAAATGAGATACTGGTGTTTTCCTACCTGTCTGTTAAAAAGAGAGGAATTTAAGGAATGGGTAGTGAAGATTATTCAGGAGCTATTAGAGAAGATAGAAACAACTTCTGAAAATAAAGCTAGGGAGTGGGATAAAATTAAAATGGAATTTAAAAATAGGGTGGTAGTAAGAGAGAGATATGAATAAGAAGTAACGAATTATTTAGAGGCACTGACAAATATTAAAGTATTGCAAAATAGGGGTGTCTCACACAAGAAGAGGAGCAACTACAGAATGCTGAACAGAAAATAAGGGGCTATCTTGATAATATGCATGAGTTTAGTACGATTGCAGTTAAACAACTGTTTTTTTGATAACTCTAAAGCAAAAAATGTGTAGCGCAATGAATCAGACAACAAAAAAATAGAAAAGCATGTCACCAAGCGTGGGGAGCCTATTGCAAGGAAGATAACTAGAGATCCTATAGAAGTATTAGAAATATTTTGGAAATTCTATGAAAGTCTGTATAAACCCGAGAAATATGGAAATTAAGAAAAGGTACAAATGGAAATGTTTATGGAAGAATTAAATATGCCAAGGCTAGAGGGAGAGGAAGCTCAATTACTAATAGGATAGGAGGAGATGAGATAACCAATCTACAGGAAAGTCCCAAGGAATAGATGGTTTTCCTGTGGAAGTTTGGAAGCTAGGAGGGAAAAACTGATAAAGATCTGGAAGGTTCCGTTTAACATTATTTTAAGAGGAAGAGAAGTATCAACATCCTGGAAGAATGCAGTGGTAGCGGTAATACTTAAAGACCCAGCTTCATACAGAAACATTTCAATACTAAAACTCACAAAAACACACCAAAGATAAATGCCATAAGTCAGAAACAACTGCAGGTGGTATAAATAAACCATGTAAGTTTAATTCATCTTCTGGTACCTTGGCCTTTTGCCTTCAAGAAATAATATACAATAAAAAACTTCCTTATATACAAACCTAATACCTTAATTAATGGATTAATTACATCAATCAAACCAATAAAAGCATTAACAATGTGCAAACTTGCTTCAAAAAAATCCTGAATTTTAAAATGTCACCATGCAAGTGCATACAACTCCTTTTATATTTCTTTGCTTCCAGGAAACTTATTTTTATTATAAGCATACAACAATACACCTCCATACATACAGTCTAAAAAAAACCCCATCATGTATTAATAAGAATGTTTTTTTCTAAACAAGAATGTTTTCTAAACATAACATAACATGTAAGCATGTGTTTATAAAAAAGTATTACGATTCCATCTCTATCATATACAAAATTACACAGTCACATGCATATATTGTATTAATCACATTCATTACTATAAAGTAATATTACTATCCATATTCACACCTGTAGGATATACTGTATGATGTGAAGTTGTTCTATCTTGCCATTCATTCTTACTGATGGGTTCGGAGCTGATCCATCGTCTCCAAGTCGGCCTACTACAAAGCTCGAGGATTTCAAGTAGCTCGAGGCCAAGTTCCTATCCCATGATGCACCTAGAGTTACCTCAGATCTAGTTTGCCTCTGCAACAGATCAGAGGTTCTCGCCAGCTCGGGCCAGTAAAAACCTTACTATTATTCTATTTCTAAAAATTGTTGAGATTTTATTGTTAAAATAGTTAGATATTTAGGTTAGCTAAGCTCTTATAGCTTTATCTGCAGTTTCTCTTTCCCTTGTGTGCCTTTTTCATAGCTATATATTTGGCCTCATAGGCCTATTTAAATTTTCTGACTGAAAGTTGTTTAATCAGTGACCTTCTCTCACCCTTTTTTCTTAGACATAGTATTGTGTGATTAGTTAGTGACCTTTGTCACAATTTTATAGCTGTTAGAGTTAACTTACTAGTGTGTAGTTTAGTGATTTATCACTAATTAATATTATCTGCTTAGATAATTTGTGTGTGTGTGTGTGTGTGTGTGTGTGTGTGTGTGTGTGTGTGTGTGTGTGTGTGTGTGTGTGTGTGTGTTAGCTTTGGTTTGAGGGCTTGTGTGCTTATATTTAGCCTGTTTTTTATTAGAAGGCTAATTTATATTTGTTGTTGTTCAGTGTGTCCATTTTTCTGTCATGGATGATGACAAGGACAAACACCCAGGGTTTAAAAAAATGCCCTAAATGTGGGCAGAAAATGTCTGTCACTGACAGCCATGTCAATTGTGTCTACTGCTTAGGTGCTTTGCACTTGCAAGAAACATGTTCCATATGCCATTCCTTTTCTTCTCGGGTCCTCCAAGAGAGAAAGAGGAAACTTATTGACAGGGGTTTGTTGAAACGTTCTTTCCAGGAGGCTTTGAGTGACCAGGATGGATCTAGAAAGTCCTCAAAGTCTGCCAAGAGTTCTATGGATTCAAAAAAGTCAGTGACATCAGCTCCACAGGTCTCGGAGCAAACTGTCTTTTCTTTTTGGAGCCGGTGCCCGGTTTTGGAACCGGTATCCGAAATTCCAAAATCTCCTTTACTTCAGTCGGTACCATCGATCCATTCATCTTTGTCTTCTGTTAGCCTTTAAGATTTGGATGTGGATTGTGTGGTGCAGAAGCTTTTACGGGCACCATACTTTGCAAAATTGTTACTGGCTCCGACCCAGGCGGCTTCGGAGCTGAAGACCCTTATGTCAGTTATAACTCTTCCTCCTCCGAGCCATACCGGTTCTTCCAAGCCAGAGGAGTCGACTTGCTGATTGTGGAGCCTTTGGAGCTGACGCCTGTTCGAATGTCTTCGGCTCTGTTAACTCTGACTTCCTCGGCTCTGATTGAGGACTCTAGGAGCCGACACTCTGGTCTGGTCCGGGAAGGATAGTCAAACCGACTTGTCGGTTCTGACTCTGCCTCTTAGGGCTTCGGCTTGGATGAGCACGGTTCCTACCTCGGGCTCGGAGCCCACTGTCCCAGTGCTGGGGGTATCGACGATTTCCTCAGATCCATTGGTCCCTTTGCATCGGAGCAGGGGTGACTTCGAAGCCATGAGGAGAGTTATGTCTCCTAAGACATCCTCAATCTCAGGTCCTGCTTCTTCATCCCCTAAAGCTCTTGTGTCTGCTTCTGCTTCACAGATCCTGGCAAAGCAAAGAGACCCAGAGCCTCAGGAAGCTCCATTGGGTGGCCCATTCTCCTTCTGAGACCTCACCAGAAGCTCCCACTGATGAGGTTCCCAGGAAGAGAGTTTGTAAGCGGAAACATTTAGACACCCCTCAGGAGTCCCTAACATCTGATACTGACTTGGATGAATCAGAAGGGTCCCCACAGTCCCCCTCTTGAGGATATCTCATTTGCAGAGATACTTGAAATCCTTAGGCAGAAAGGTGACTGGAAGTCCACAAACCCTAGTGAAGATGAGTCGGTTCTCCTGAAGGCTTTTGTGTCTCAGCCCTGCACCTCTTGGGTGCCTCCGCCCTTCGATGAGCTTATGCAGCTGGTCTCACGAAGGGCGTGGGAGTCTCCGGACACCATGGAGCCTGTCCTTAGGAGGCCTAATAAGTTCATATCTGCCCCCCAAGATAAATCCTTCTTGACCAGAGGTGTGTCAGTTGATGCCATGGTGGTAGCAGCATTCACCAAAAAGGAAATGTCTGAAACTTCCTCTCTTATCCATCCTCCTAACAGAGACTCCATGATCATGGATAGATATGGGAGCACATGTTTAGTTCAGCTACTTTTGCACTCCGTTCGCTTAACTATTTAACCCATTTCACTAGACTACAAAGAGATCTCCTTAAAGAGCTGGGAGACACTCTTCAGGGTACAGTAGCTGCAGGAGCTTACAGACAAAGTTGCCTCCCAGCTTGCTACCCTCAACTCCATTGTTAACTCGTCCATACGCCTCATTTCATATGCAGCTGATGGAACGAGCAGGGCAGCAGGTACAGGGGTTGCTCTTAGTAGACACTCCTGGATGCGCTTGTGTTCCTTTGCGGAGCCCTTCAAGTCATCCTTTGTGAATACCCCTTTTGATGGCTCCGTCCCTTTTTCAGGCCCAAAGTTAAGGAAACTTTGACCAGGTGTGAGCAGGCGGGAAAGAATCTGTCTGCCATTGGAGTCTATTTTTCCACCCCTACCAGACCCTACCCCAAGGGTCAAAGGGGAGGGAAAATGTGGTTCCGAAAAGCCTAAGGAGCCTTTCAGGAGACACGTGGTTGAACCCCCCCCCCCTTCCAGGGGCAGAGGAGGGGGCAATAATGAAAGATACCCTGCAGAAAGGAGGCCCGACTGTCCTGCTGTGGAGGCAGTCGGGGGTTGCTTAACTTTGTACCCAGACGCCTGGCTCAAAATAACAAATGACAACTGGGTACAAAGTATCATTTCCAGAGGATACTTCATCCCATTCACCACACCTCCTCCACCGACAAAAATCCCGGACGTTCCACCCAGTTACAGGGAACAAGGAACAGTAGAGGTCCAGACGTTGCTGAGAAAGAGTCATCCAATCAGTCCCAGCAAACCAGACAGGATCCGGAACTTACTCAAGATTCTTTTTAGTTCCAGAAAAGACATGGGACTGGAGACCTATATTGGACCAGAGACCTGTATTGGACCTCAGCAGACTAAACAAATCTGTAAAGAAAGAGAAGTTTTGGATGGTCACGCTTCAATTGATACTTCCCTTCTTAGGGAAAGACAATTGGATGTGCTTGATAGATCTCCAGGATGTGTACTACCACATAAAAATGGCCAGGCCATCCAGGGATCATCTGCGCTTCCAGCTAGGAGCCAATCATTACCAGTTTCGAGCCCTGCCCTTTGGTCTCACTACAGCCACCAGAGTGTTCACCAAATGCATGGCAGTGGTCATGGCTCACTTGAGACGTTTAGGATTCCAGGTGTTTCAGTACCTAGATGATTGGCTCCTCACCGCCACCACCAGGCATCAACTCACGCCAGGGAATCCACTTTGTCACTCTGCAGCCAACTGGGCATTACAATAAACTCAGAAAAATCTGCCTTGTTGCCATCAAAGCATATTGTCTTTATTGGAGCAGAACTGGATACCACTACCACCACGCTAAGACTTCCACTAAAAAGAGTCTTACTACTCCGTCAGCAGGTCTGCATTCTAATATCAAAAAACAAGGTTCCAGCATCAGAAGTTCTAAAATTGTTAGGTATGATGGCAGCAGCAATTCTGGCCATACCACTAGGTCATATGCACATGCGGATACTGCAATGGCTGTTGTTCACTCAATAGTCTTACCAAGAGCTCCCCATGTCTCACTTGGTAATGATCACAAACTCCTGCAAAAAGGATCTTCATTGGTGGGTGACCTCACTTCATGTTACGATAGGACGTCCATTTATTTTACCCCCACCAGTGGCCACAGTGAACACGGACGCTTCCCTGATAGGGTGGGGGGTCATTTTCAGGGAAGAACAGCCCAAGGCACATGGACCGATCAAGAAACACATCTGCATATCAATGTCTTAGAGATAAGAGCAGTACTTTTGGCATTGCAGTACCTCCAAGACTCTTTTCCTCTGGGTACGATTGCGATTCAGACGGACAACATGTCAGTGGTCTGGTACTTGAACAAACAAGGAGGAACTAGGTCATACTCTCTTTGTCGCGAGGCCCTAAAAGTATGGCACTGGGCTATATCTACACATTGCTTTCTGTTAGCAACGCACATCCCGGGGAAATCCAACGTGATTGCAGACAAGCTGAGCAGAGCAATTTTGTTGCCCCATGAGTGCTCCTTCAAGACAGAAATAGCGGACAGGATATTCCGCAGGTGGGGCCAGCCTTGCTGCGACCTTTTTGCCAGTCACATGAACACGAAATGCAGAAGCTACTTTGCCCTGATTCCCCCTCCGGGAGAAGCCCCAAGGGATGCGCTCGTTCACGATTGGCCCTTGGGTCTCAACTATGCAGTCCCACCAATCTCATTGATACGCAAGGTATTACAGAAAGCAAAAGCCCTGGGAAGGACCATCATTCTAATAGCGCCTCATTGGCCTCGTCAGATTTGGTTCCCCTTCCTTCGACTTCATCTTTTGGAGGACTCCTGGATTCTGGACCCAGTTCTGGACCTTCTGATGCTCTCGTCGGGGGAACTTCATCCCTCTCTGCAGTCCCTGAAGCTGACAGCTTGGCTGCTCCAATTCCCATCATAGCCAGGTTCCATAATCTTTCTAATGAGACAAAGCAAATTCTCTTATCCTCTCATAAATCCTCTACGAGGAAACTATACCTCAGCAAATGGAAAAGATTTTCTATATGGGCCTCTAAAAACAATATTGATCCTTACCAAGCCTCTATACTAGAATTCTTGACCATGATCTTCAATAAAGGAGCTGAAGCAACAACAGTCCGTGTTCAAATTGCTGCCATTTCTAACTTTCATCTTGGATCCGAAGGGTTGAATATTAGGTCACACAAATTATCCAAAGCCTTTCTCAAAGGGGCCTTTCGTATTAGACCACCTGTGAAATCTCTCCATTCCCCATGGAATCTAAATTTTATGCTTTCCTGCATAATTCTTCCTCCATTTAAACCAGCTTCCTCATGTGACCTCAAATTTTTGTCATGGAAAACTATCTTTTCAGTGGCTATTACTTCTGCCCGCAGAGTGTCAGAGCTTCAAGCCTTGTCCATTAAGCCTCCTTATTTTATTTTCCATGCTGACAGAGTCTCACTTCGAACAAACCCCTCTTTTTTGCCCAAGTTTGCACTGAAACTAATCTTAACCAAATTATTGATTTGCCAGTATTCTTCCCCAATCACTCCAACAATCTAGAATACATGCTGCGCAAACTTGATGTTCACAGACAGCTCAGATTTTATTTGGATAGAACAAAAGATTTCAGGAAATCAGATCAGCTTTTTGTTTCCTATTCAGACTCCAGGAAAGGAATACCAGTGGCTAAAACAACTCTGCCCAGGTGGTTATCTGACTGCATCACCTTTGCTTATTCAGCTGCCAATATGCCCTTACAGCATAAAATTAATGCTCACTCAACCAGAGCAGTTTCTACATCTTCTGCCTTTTTCTGCCAGACTTCCTATTGATAACATTTGTGCAACAGTCACTTGGTCGAAATCTCATACCTTTATCACTCATTACAAAGCTAACAGGGCCTCCTTTGGATCCATGGTCCTGAGAAATATACTCCCGTGAGCCACCCGAGACAGATGGTACTTGGGATGGTACCCATCAGTAAGAATGAACGGCGAGATAGAACAACTTCACATAAAGAAGTTATGTACTTATCATAACATTCCATGTGAGTTGTTCATCTCGCCTTCATTCTTACATCCCTTCCTCCTACCCCCTCCTGGGTTTTCAGAAGATCGAGATACTAGATCCTTCCTGGTCACTCTACCCTTCTCTACTTTCTCTTATGGAGTTATATAATGACATATGGTACTATATACGTAGCAAACAAGATCTGAGGTAACTCTAGGTGCATCATAGGATAGGGACTCGGCCTCGAGCTACTTGAAATCCTCGAGCTTTGTAGTAGGCTGACTCGGAGCCAAGGGATCGGCGCCGAACCCATCAGTAAGAATAAAGGGGAGATAAACAACTCACATGGAACGTTATGGTAAGTACATAACTTCTTTATAGTTTAGAATCATTCGACATTCCAACCTATTCACTTCTCTCCTAAAGTTTCCCAAAGTGCTACTAGGTCATGCCAAAACACTAAAAAATAGCCCCTCCCCCACTTGTCCATTGTGGTTGGATAAAAAGTGAGCTGCCACTGGACTATCTGTATTATTTATCCTGATGTCCCCCAAATGTTCCAAAATTCGAACTTTGACTTTCCTGGTTGTTTGTCCTATATACCAACAGGTATTAATACAGTCACATCCAATAATATAGATAACCCCACATGAATTACAATTAAAATTTTCTTTGACAAAATATAATTTCCCATTGATCTTTAAACCATGCAAATTCTTTTCTCTATTACAAACTGTACAGTTGCCACACAGACGTGTGCCAACCCTACCATGATTAATCACCCTATCAATTTTCCTATTAAGTAGTTCTTTTACATTATTATACCTACTATAGGAAAATGTGACATGCTTGGGAAATAAATGTCTTGTCAAGACATCTTCACACACTATGTGCCAAACTTGCCTCACGATGGTAAACTCAACCTCATCACCTACAGTATGTAATCCCCTTCCCCTTCTATGAGATATCCTCTCTGAAGCTCTCACAAGGGTCTCATCTGAGTATCCCCGTGAGGATAATCTCTCATGTACTTCATCCAAAAAAATGTTGCAAAGTTCTTTTTCAGAAGTGTTAAAAAAAATTATCCTAAATTCACCGTAAGGTAAAGCTTTTAACAGATGGGGGGATGCATACTCTCAGAATGCAAAAAATTGTTAACTGATGTGGGTTTCCTGTATGCCCTGTGCTGCACCCTATTCTGATCTTTAATATAGAATTCCACATCCAGGAATGCTGTATTACTAACATTACATTCCCACAAAAACTTCAATCCATGTGTATTCTCATTCAAATCCTGCATACATTTTACAAACTCTGATCACCCCTACATACAAAAATGAGGTCATCAGTGTATCGCTTATTAATACACAACATTGTTGACAAAAACTTGACTACAATACATAAACTGCCTTTCGAACTCTCCCATATAAATTGTGGCATATGAGGGGGCAAAAGCTGTCCCTCTAAGCTGTAAATAAAATTCTTTTTTCCATTTAAAATAGTAATGTGTCAAACTGAATTCATGAAGGGACGACAAAAAAGATATCAAAGGGCCTTCCCCCATAATTTTAACCATAGCTTCTAATCCCCATCTTCTACCTATGTTAGTGTATAAGGCAGTCACACCAACTGTGGCCCAGAAATAATCTTTTCTCCATACCAAAGTCTGTAATTCTCTACAAACTTCACTAGTATTTTTAACATGCGAGGGCACCAAGGTCAAAAAGTTCTTAAACTGAAAATCCAAAAATATATTCACCTTTTCTATGTATGAACCAACACCTGAAATAATAGGTCTCACAGGGGGATTTCTAACTTTTTATGGATCTTGGCAAGTTGGCACATTGTTAATACTTTTATTTGTTTGATTGATGTAATTAATCCAGTAATTAAGGTATTAGGTTTGTATATAAGGACATTTTTTTTATATATAGTATTCCTTGAAG
Organism: Protopterus annectens; assembly: GCF_019279795.1. Lineage (NCBI taxonomy): Eukaryota > Metazoa > Chordata > Ceratodontiformes > Protopteridae > Protopterus > Protopterus annectens. The sequence goes on from NC_056748.1 coordinate 478,678,576, forward strand.
GCGAAAGGCCGAGGTACCAGAAGATAAATTAAACTTACATGGTGATTTACACCTCCTGCAGTCTTTTTTCCATTTAAAATAATAATGTGTCAAACTGAATTTAAGAAGGGACAACAAAAAAGATGTCCAAGGGCCTTCCCCCATAAATTTAGCCACAGCTTCTAATCACCATCTTCTACCTATGTTAGTGTGTAAGGCAACCACATCAACTGTGGCCCAAAAATAAACTTTTCTCCATATCAAATTGTGTAATTCTCTACAAACTTCACTAGTATTTTTAACATGCAAGGGCACCAAGGTCAAAAAGTTTTTAAACTGAAAATCCAAAAATATATTCACTCTTTTCTATGTATGAACCAACACCTGAAATAATAAGTCTCCCAGGGGGGATTTCTAAGTTTTTATGGATCTTGGCAAGTTGGCACACTGTTAATGCTTTTATTGGTTTGATTGATGTAGTTAATCCAATAATTAAGGTATTAGGTTTGTATATAAGGAAGTTTTTTTTTTTATTATATATTATTCCTTGAAGCCAAAAGGCAGAGGTACCAGAAGATGAATTAAACTTACATGGTGATTTACACCTCCTGCAGTTTTTTCTGACTCATGGTATTTATCTTTGGTGTGTTTTCCTGAGTTTTTTTGGACTGCTCTGGGTGCATAGCAATTCCATTTCAATACTAAACCATGTTTATAAAGAGTTGTCTATAATGGCGCAAAGAAATGACAAAAGTAATGCCAAAATTGTTAGATATGGATCACTGCGGTTTTGTGGAGGGGAGGCAAACATTTGACATTAACAGAACACTGATGATCCAGAAGGTAGCAGAATGGAAGAAAATACCATTGTTAGTGGTGGTTCTTGATGCAGAAAAAGCATTTGACAGGGCAAGCTAGGAATTTATGCAGGGCAATTTAAGCATTTGTATTTCCTGAAAAAAATAGGGTTGATTAGGAGGATATACGAGAGATCTGAGGCAAAAATTTAAGATGGTGGGGTCCTTTCGATCATTTCTGCTTGAACATAGGAACCAGGCAGGGGTATCCTTTTTTTCTATCTGCATTATATTTAGAACCATTGGCAAAGAAAGTAAAGGACTCAGAAATTGAAGGATATAATTGGTATGATAGTAAAGAGAAGCTGACTCTATTTGCAGATATTATTTTATACTGGACAAAACCAGAAAGAGACATTACAGTTTTGTGGAACATTTTGAGACAGTTTCAGGTCTTTTTGGAATACAAAATTAATGAAGGTAAAACAAAGGCAAGAGTGGTAAATTGTGTACCCATTTTATCTGGCAGGGGAAGACTGTAAGAGTCAAGTGGGATAAGATTATTCTTCCAATAATAGACCAGAGCGGATTGGGATTACCCACACTGAATGGTATTTTAGAGCAACATCCTAGGCTACTATACATAGCGCAAGCAGAAAACTTCAATTCAAAGTGGAAAGAGGAGATGATGAAACAGGAGGAAGCTCAAGTAATACAGACAGATGGATTTTGGATGCAGGCCTTTAAGGAGAATAACAATAATCATGCAGAATTTTATTTTGGATGCAGGCCTTTAAGGAGAATAACAATAATCATGCAGAATTTTATATCCATGAAGTAGCAGAAAGTATTCTAAGAACAAACCAACACAGAAGTGGAGAAAGGAGATTCTGCTGAGAGGGATGACTGGAATTAGGGATATATACAACAGGCAAGAGGGGGACATAATTTCTTGGAGAAAACTGACAAAGGAACCAAGGTATTGTGAGCAAATAACTAGAGAGGGATAGATGATAGAATGGGAAGATGCCAAGAATTTATTTGGACCACAGGTTCTGTCCTAATAGCTTCTGAATAATCTCTACTACCCGTCTCAAATTCCTCTGTTTTCAACAGACGGGTGGGAAAGTGACAGTGTCTCATTTTTATTTCATTACCCCGTGTTTTTATTTTAGTTATTGGTGCATGATCTGAAATAGTCATTGGGTGTGTATCAAGACCTTCAATTAAATGCACATGTTCTTGTGAAATGTAAATTCTGTCTAGCCTAGCCCAGTTTTTATATCTTTGGGGATAATATGTAAATTCATTCCGAACTCCTGTTATTAAATTCACATCTTCCATGTGAAATATTTTCACAAATTTCATCAAAAATCTACTCTCCTTTGTTATACCTTCCCTTCTAGGCCCTCCAGACACATCTTCACTACTCCAAATCACATTCCAGCCCCTACCTATAAGTAATATTCCTTACTGAAAACTGATTATTTCTCCCAGAATTTTCTTAATCTCCATTTTAGCAGTTTTAGGTGGAATATAAATATATGCCAGTGTAATTCTCCTCCCTTGCCAGAAGCCCCTTAGCACTACAAATTTGCCATTATTATCTTTTTATCCTTTTCTATCACTATTGGAACTCCTCTTGCAATTAATGTAAGTACTCCTATTTTCCTTTGTCCCAGGTATTACACTGAATAACCACCCTAAAAACCTTTCTTTATCAAATTCACATCTCCAGTTATTTCTAAGTGTGTCTCCTGTAACATAGCTATTTGCACTCTAGAACTTTAATATAGTTCCCTACTCTTTCATTTTTGTATTTATCTGTGAGACCATTGACATTTAAAGACATTAGAGAAAGCATCATTGCATTAAAAAGTTATTATTCCCATCTTTTATGTATAACACATTTTTTTGTTAAATGTCTAGTTCCATCTTTTGTGTTGCATACGTATACTGTTTGGCAGGTTGAACTTTTATACAGTTGTTTCTTGACATATCCATTTCAGCCTATGTCACATCTTGCAGAACTTTTTGTTTTATTGAATACCCTCAAATAAAAATGCATACACACCCCAATACCCCCTAAAACCTACTAACTTAATAACAACACACCAAACTATGTACATATTCAAATATTACTGTTTACCCTCCTAATAGGAAGAAAAGTCCCAAACTGACAGCCATACTCAGACCCGAGTTAACCCAAAAGAAAGGTTATGTATGCTAAAACGCATGGTGCAGCCTGCGGTTTCCACTAAGTGCTAATTGGTTTTGTGTTAGCTTCATAGCTCTCCCTGCTGGGAAACCCCCTGAATGCTTTCAGAGAACATTATGTCGTAGCCAGTTTCTCTTTTTTTCCTTAGCCAATCGCTCTCCACCACACAGTAGCCAGTTTCTGTTTATTAGATTGTTTCCATGGAAACATGAAGAACAGCTGTAGAATTGCTACTAAGCAAACGTACTTGCTAGAAAAAAGCCTCATCTAATATTCAATATTCTTTTTCATTTACTTGTTGTCTCTTAAGACTTGTTACCAAATCAAAGACTCTTAATCCAGTCATTCCACTATTTAAGAATGAGAAAAAAAAAAAATTCTCTTTTTTATGCTTTCTTAACCAGGATTTTTATTTTATATTGCAGTATCTATATTTCTTAAAACTAAACAAGAAGAAAGAGAAGAAGGGAGGAAAAAAAGAACAGCAGCAACTATTTACATTCCCTGCTACACTTAAAAATAACTGAGAAAACTTTATAGCATGTAAAGAAAACCACACACCACAAAAATAGTACTATTTAAGAAGAAAAAAATGTTTACTTACAGTTGACTTTCTCCCTCTTCTTCCCCTCCCCAAAGCACTTTTCCAAACATTAATGACATGAAGTAGGACATATGCATTAGGGTCCCCACAAGTCCAATATTTCCAGATTTTCTTTTGTCATATTTTACAAATATAATTATTGTATTGTAAACCCACATTAAGTTACTGGTTTTATTCCTGTACATATCCCTTTCTCACATCCTGTGTATGCTTAATTTCCAAAGTGCTCTTGATTATTCTAGTCAGCTCTTATGCTCCTTTCCTTCTCTCCAACATTTTCTATTGAAACATTGGATAAGGTTTCACAGGTACAGTCTTTTTGTGGTCTTTATTACCAAAAGATTAAGAAGCAGACTCTCCTTCTGTTTCACAGCTTACTTTTTGTTGGACAAACTTTTGTATTTCTTCCTTACTATGTACTTCATCCAAAAAATGATTTTGTCCCTCCAGAGAAGAATAACTCGAAGACAGCTGGGTACAGCAGTTTGAATCTCATACCTCCATGTCGACATTTTCTGCATAGTGGAATAAATTTGCTCCTCATCTGGCTGGTGTGCAATGAGTAATCATTCTCCACAAAATTTCTGCTGCCTTCTACTTTTAGTGCTTTGTCCTTCTGACACAGTTTTGTCAGAATCAACTCCTTCTGCTGGTAGGATAGGATTGCACCTTTACTATTAAAGGTCTAGGTTGCTTTCTCATAGCCAGGCTTGGAGCATGCACACGATCTGCCCTTTCAACCAGCAATTCCTGCTGTGGAATACCAGTCCAGTTGCTTATTTTTGCTTTCATGAAATTAACGCAGTCTGTTCCTTCCAGCTTCTCTGGTATAGCTGAAAATCTAATGTTTTCCCTACATGCCCTGTCCTCTAATTCTATTATTTTTTGAAACATGAAAATAATAAAAACGCCACACTAAAAGCCCCAGCTGAACGTTTATTCACCACAGTTTTAGTGAGTTCATCAAAAATATATTAACTTCATCAGAAACTGTAAGAGTAACTTCCTTTATAAAAATTCAGAAAGAGCCACCATGCCTGGACCAACAATATTTAAAGAACCACACACTCTTAAATACACACTTAAAAGTAGCTCTGTTCATCTTGCCCAGCATTTTATGTTGGGAAGACTGTTGGACCTTTAAAGACAAGAATTTACCAGTATATATATATATATATATATATATATATACAGTCAGCAATGCCCCTTATAAACATTCACTGCAATATGGTGGCTTTAAAAAGTTTTCTTTATTTATTTTGGAGAAAGAACACTTCAAAAGAAGTGGTAACTGGGAAACATTTGTTGAAAAGAGAGAGCTCCACTGGCAAATTTTACTGAATGCCACCGCCTCCGAGGCATTAATGACTTAATATCTATTAAGCCTATTTTGAAAATTAAATCTAATTGCCTGTCTTAATGTTGCAAGGTCAAGGACATTTGTAATTTTCAATACTTTTATATTTACATTTTGTGACAGAATATTTTTTATGACATCCACCAACTTTTTTCATTGTATTCCTATGAAAGCATTTAAATCATTTTTACAGATAAATATTATGTCAATAAATATTCTTTCAAGTATATTTTGTATAAGTACTTTTTAAGCATGTACTTCTAGAGCTAGATAAGGGTCAGATGAGAAGGCAAGAAATGTTGAAAATGCATATAGTTGCAAGTATAGAAAACTTCTGGAAGAATCTCATGTTGATCTGGATTGAATGCAGGAAAGGTTAGGAGAGGTAAATTCAAACCAAGAGATGAAAGGTTATTATTGGCAGCCCAAGATACTGGGTTACATATACATTGGTTTACAAAGTCCATTGAACGTGGGAGAATCAGAGAAATGTAGGTTTTGTAAAACAGAATTGGAAACAGTTGCACACCTCGTTGCTGGTTGTGACATACTAATGGCAGAAAGAGTGTATACTGAAATGCATAATAATGTGACAAAACTGTTGCACTGGGGACTGTGCAAACATTATGGTATTGAAGTGGCTGAAAAACACCGGAAACATGAGCTACAAAGCATCATAGAAAACAATGAAGTCTGCATCACATGGGATCACCCATTACCAACAGTTCAAAAGATAGATGCTAGAAAACTGGATATAGTGGTCCATGAAAAGAAGACAAAAGTAGCATTGATCATTGAAATTGCCACCCCCACTGATTACATTGTCTTGCATATAGAGAGACACAAAGTCATAAAATACCAGGATCTGCAGGCAGAAATGAGAGCAATATGAAAGAAATATACTCAGACAGTTCCAATAGTAGTAGGAGCAACGGATTTTATATAAAAAAGAATCTACAAGCGTATTTAAATGTTACCAATACATATAACTCCATACAAATTGCAGGAGGAGTCATTATTGGGCACATTGCAGGTGCTGCGAAGAGCACTTCTGGCTGGCATCAGAGATTGAAACAATACTAATTTCATGATCTTTAATCATACTTTGACTTAGGAATGGGGTCCATTCCCATCATGGTATTAGAAACCCAAAAGAATTGGTGAAATTAAAAAAATAATCTATTCATAAAGGTAGCAGAAAATATTCTATGAACTAAGCCAACACGAGGTTGGGGAAAGGAGATTTTGCTGACTGGAATGACGTCAAGTAGGGGCACAGAGAATAGGCAAAAGGGGGCTGGAATTTAGTTGAGAAAACTGGCAAAGGAACCAAGGAATTGGAAGTAAATGACTATAAAGGAAAATGTAATGAAGTGGGATGACGCCAAGAAGTCGTTTGGACTGCAGGCTAGAGACAGCCTTCCCTCACAGGGATTGTTGTAGTATTGATGAAGATAAAGGGATAGGGGAATCCTAAGTAAAACACCTGCTCTGGTAAAGTTTTTAGTTGAATCTAGAACTGAAACTGCTGTTAAAAAGGGATAATTAGTAGGACATATAAAATATTGCATACTAACTACAAGAATCAATCAAAGGAAGCTAGAAAAGATTGGGATGAGATGTTGGATATGCAATTTACAGGGGAACAATGTGAGGATGTATGTATGGCTCCCAAGTATGCAACAAAGTCTAGAAGGTTAATGGTTTTTGCATGGAAGTGTTTGCGTAGATATTTTGCACACCAAGCAGACTCCAAAGAATTTTTCTTCAGGTAGTTGGCAAATGTTGGAGGTGTGATGGTGAAGGAAGAGGTAACTAAGAACGTGATTTGAAAGTGTGATGAGTTGGCAGGTTTTAAATATTCCCTACAGAGTACTGTGTCAGAAATATTGCTTGAGAAAATGGGTGTAACTAAGGGCATGATTCTTCAGTGTTGGGGAGGCAGGATCTGAATTGCCTAGACATAAGGCCTTATTAAGTTTAATTCCAATGCCTGCAAAAAAGCAATTACTAGAAAACTGAATTCAAAGTATAATCCAACTGTTTTTGAAGTATTGAATATTGTAACAGAGTTGAAAGAACTGAAAGTAAAATCTGTAGAAAAGGGAGGGAGGAAATTACATAGAAATAAGTGGAAATTGTGGGAACGGTACATGCAAAATAATGTTCTGAAGGAGGAGGAGTAAGGTTTAAGGGAAGGCAGGAATTGAGCAATTTATGTAATGTTGGACTGATGATAGTTATAAAAAAAACATATGTGATGTATAATGTACGTAACTGGAAATATGTTAATATGGTTTGTTTTCTTTTTCATTAATATATGTTTATTTCTTAAGTAATAATTTAATTAAGGTGCAAAAAAGTATGAATGTCAGTAGATAGTAAGTAGCTGGTTTTGAAGATGTCCTGAAATACAGATTTTTTTTTTTGGGGGGGGGGGGTCTTGTGTGGTTTAAGGGTGAACATTACTGCTAGGTGGTCTGATCTAAAAAAGGAAGCATTTGTCATTAGAATTAGTAGTAGGAGAAGGAGGAGAGCAGATTGTAAGAACATGATAAAAAATGGTTGTGACCCTAGTAGGTAATCAAGAGAATCTGCATTAACAAAATCTCTGTCTTTGTTTGTCACTAGTTGTATTGGTTTTTATATTTTATTGGAGGGTAGTTGAAATCTCCCAGCATAATTGTACTTGCTTTAATGGACATCTTTTAAAACTGACTTGGGTAATCTGCAAGGTCCAAATTGGCATGAAGTCATCAGTAATGTGGTAGGTGACTTTGAGAGTCACTATAACCTCAAAGTCCAAATTGGTATTGTGAGATTTATTGTGAAATATTGGCATATCTAAGTAGTATCTACAGCCCCTCTCAGCTCCATGTGGATCATGAATGCATGGCAAATCCTATACCTACATGGAAAGGAGACACTGAAAATAGTGGGAAACCAGGTTTCAATAACTGCATAAATGCTAATGTCTCTGAGGCAAGGAAGATCTCAAGATCAGACTTTTTGTTTAAACTTCATGCAGTGGTTTAAAGTACACTGAAGTTCAAATTAGAATTTGCTAATTAAGGTATGTCCATGAGTTGAACTTTAACCAAAAAAGACACTGTGAGGGAAGCAAAGGTTTTTACCAGCATGTGAAAGCCATGAAGCGAGAGGGGCATTCCATCTCCAGCAAAGTAAGAAGGCCTATTGACAATCTGATGCCAAGCAGACACACACTGGATACCCCTGGAATGATAATGTCGGTGGGTAGCTAGTTATGCTCCAGTATTTTTCCTTTGTACTTAGAAATCACTCTGTGGTTGTGGTCTGCTGCTTAGCATCAGTTACCTACCTTCCTTGGAGACAGACATGGAGAGCTTAGTCATGTCTCTCTGCATCTCCTGTAGGGTCGAGTGCTTAAGATCATTCACCCACACGATCACATCTGATGTAGGGCATACCTCTCAACTGTTCTTATTTTTGGTCTATTCCACATAAAGTTTGCAGCTTTCTGGCAAGATATTTGAGTTTCAGACTTCATATCCTTCAGAAAATATATAATAATGCAAAATCTGTCATTCTTACAACGTTCTAGGTTTATAGGAGCAAATATTTAAAATCTGTCCCTATTTTTGGGCTTTAGTCACCCCATTATTTCTGGCTTTGTAAAGATGTCTTGCACTGAGAGGTTGAAAGGTATGGTGTAGGGTCAGGAGCGCACTTGCAAATTCCCTGAACTTAGCACTATAGCACTTGTTACCCTGTCATTATCCTGTCTGGAGAATGCAGTGTCATTGGTGTCTGGTGATAGCATCACTGGTAACAAGGACTTTACTATTGTCGGCAGGGCTACGTGATCCTTAATCCTTTGACCCACTGTAGTTTGCAGTTTGCCTACCAGGCAAACAGATTAACTGCTGATGCCATTTTGGTGGCACTTCACCTCACACTGGAGCATCTTGAAGAGAACAGTAACAATGGTAGGCTGTTGTTCATAGATTTCAGCTTGGCATTCCGTACAGTGATTTCAATGCAACTTATAGAGAAACTAATCAACCTCGGCATAAATAAAGGGCTGTACAACTGGATCCTCTATTTCCTAACCAGAATGGACCTGTGCTGGTAACAACACTTCAGGGAGTATTACAGTCCCCCAGAGTTGTGTGCTGAGTCCTTTCCTGTTCACAATCCTTACCCATGACTGCTGTGCGAAAGCTAGTAACAACCACATCATCAAATTCACAGACAGCACCACAGTGGTGGGACTCACAAGTGGCAATGACGAGAGTGGGCATAGGAATGAAGTCAACTCCCTGATTGGTGCAGTAACAGTAATTTGGACCTGAACATGTAAAAACTAAAGAAATCATTATTGACTTCAGAAAAAGCTCTGCCATGCACCTGTCCCTCGAGACCAATGGTGAAGGAAGTGGAGAGAGTCCAAACTACAGTTCCTGGGTGTACATACATTAGAGGATCTTTCTTGGAGTTCAAACACAGGCCAGCTAATTAAAAAAGCTCACCAGTGACTACACTTCCTAAGAAGGCTTAGAAATGCAAAGTTCTCAATGAATGCTCTAAATACCTTCTACAGAGGAGCCATTGAGAGCATTATTAACAGCAACTGCACTGTATGGTTCAGTAACAGCACAATGGCCGAAAGGAAGAAGCTACAAAGAAGAACAGCAGCAGAAAAGATCATGGGCACTAATCTTCCTACCTTACAGGAGCTCTTTGAAATGAGATGTAAAAAGAGGTCCCGCAAAATACTGTGTGACGCTTCTCATTTAGTGCATGGTTGGTTCACTAAACTTGCATCTGGTAGAAGGTTACAGAGTTTCCACTGCAGGACCTCCAGATTCATGAACAGTTTTTATCCAACTGCAATAAGACTTATTAATGCAAATGTAAATCTGGATGTATCAAAACTATAATAGATTGTTATGCTCTCATTCTTTTCCCCTACAGTAATTCTATTTATTGCATACTAAAATTAATATATTCTCATTCAAGTACAATTCCAATCATTTCCTTATGTGTTGTATCATGCAATCTCACCTCAGTGTATAGTGTACTTTTCATTTCATGTGTTAATCAAGTAATCAGTGTTGTCCAGTCTATATAAATAGTGTACAAGCATGTGAGTCAGCTACCTACACATTTACTTTTGTACTATAGTTACTGTTTATTCTTTAATACCTATCATGTCTTGTCTTTTTGTGTTTGTTTTTTCCTGTAAAAGAGCTGACACTTGAAATTTCATTTAGGTAGCAGTATAGATGTGGTAAAATGCAGGAATGTTTCTAGGCAGCTGAGGCTTGCTAGGTGGATGCTTTGTAGGCTTAGGCAGGGAATGGTTTTTAATCATGCGTTGGTTTGCTGTTTTGATGGTGGTTAAAGTGTGAAATGAGTCCCCAGTCTAAGTAAGAAGCTGCAACTCTCACAGGTAGAGTCAGAGAGACCTAGCAGTAAAGTTTTGTCAGTAAATATGACACAGTTGCTACACTGGTTCAGTAAACGTAGTGTTTGCAGGCTGTCTAGAGAAGTATGAATAAGCTGGGGCTCCATGAAGATAGGAGTTTATCTGAAGTGCAATTAGTTAGAAAACTGGGTGACATGAAACAGATAAACAAATATTTGTTGTAATTACATAATAATTAAAATAGTGCTTCCAGGTGGGACTGCTGAAAAAAAAAGCTAGACTAGATGTACTGTTTGACTGGAGCTGGCACTCACAGCTAATGATTAAAGCACCTGGTATTAGTAATTAGGGCTAGGTTCTCTAATTCTAGCTAGGTAAAATCAATGTTAGCTGAAGAGAATATAAGAGCAGCAGAGAAAATTTCAAATCAAAATATCTGGGAAAAACTTGCTAGCAGCTGGAGACAGGTAAAAATTACTACATCAGAAGTGCTTAAGTAAAGCTGGAATGATGACTAAATCAGAAGTGCTTAGATAGGAATGCCAACAATTTTTACTGAAAATAGCACTGGAATAATTGGTAAATGTAAGCCTTAGTAACAAACAATTTGGTAAGTAACACTTTTTTAAATCACAGAATTCTGCTAGATTAAATTATTGTTCTGACCATGGTACGTATTGTAGAAACACCTTAATAATAAAAGACAGTACAGATGTAGCGCCAGGAAACAAATGTACTGATTCAGTGCAGAAAAAAACACAGTTTAAGTGAATAACACACAGAGCATCTCGAGCAAAATTGAAGTACAGTCTATAAATGAATTTTAAATCCTTATTGTCATGCTACCAGCCCAGCTATCTGGAATTTTGTAAATGATTCTATGTCATTTGTGAATATTGATATAATTTATACAGAAATGTATGTTATGTACTGAGCTTCAAGAATGTAACTACCCTGCTGGAACATAGAAGATTGACCTGCAAAACTTAAGAATAGTTAAGGTTAAGTTACTTGATAGCTGGGCAATAAAAAAAGATGTTAGCTGTCAGTTTCAATTCAGTAGCAGGCAATGTCTAGAGCTAGAAGTTTTTTGTATTGCCTTGGAGAAAAGTAATTACTAGCTTTAAAATGTAAAAAGTATTTTACTGTTGTATGACTTCCTAGCAGCTGCACAGTTCTGAGAGATATATATTTCCTCACACAAACTTGTTAAATTCTGTTAAGTTTCTGTTTAGCCTGGGAACTGAACTCAGGTGACAGAGAGATATCATCCAAGCTGGCCCAGCACTAATGTTTGATATTAATTTGGGAACTCTCTGAGAGAGAGAGAGAGAGAGAGAGAGAGACTGTGCATTTTGTATTTTGTCTTGGACCTAGCAAGAACATCCACTCATCATCATCATCATCTGCACTTGCTCTGTAAGTAAGTCTAGGGGCTGGTATCTCCTTTAGATATAGATAGGAATATAGTAAAATTAGTTTAGATGTTTTCTGCATTTATTTGAGACTGTCCTGTAATGCTGTTTTAAATACTTCCTGTGACTGAAGTAACTGTGTTGATTTTTCTGAGCACTGTCTTGTTCTTTTATTATTTATTATTAAATTTATTTAAACTTATCTTTGTGGCTGATATATTTGTGAGACATATTTAAGCTCTTAGCGTACTTGCATATTTATTTGGTGACACTGTACAAGCCAGTCCAGTAGCCTTGCTCTTGGTCAGACTACCAATTTGGATAATAGTAACATTACACAGTAGGATTGGACACCCTCTGTAAGGGCCTTATAGTAGTTGATAAGGGTGGCTGGTGGCAGCTGGAACCACCTTATAGTCTGGGCAAAAGGGGGCATAGTTAGCAAACCTGTGCCAGCCTTTCCCAGGTGTGTGTGTGTTTGTTTATATATCAATCAAACCTCAAAGAGGGTGTGTGTGTGTCAGCTACTTCGGCAGGGACATGAAGTACTGGTTGGACAGAGAGGGTGCTGGAGGTATTAGCTTGGCCACTCGGCCGAGATCTCAACCCTATAGCTGTGCTAGTGGGGAGTCTTACTGGGGCTGTGGAGAAAGAGGGAGAAACCAACCCCAGACTGTGCTCTCTGTGTGCTCTTAAGGGAAATTGCACTTTACTGTGTGTGTACTTGTCGTCATCCCAGTCTGTAGATTCCCTGACTGTTGCCAGTGATGAGGATTGAGGCTCCTTGTTTACTGGGGCCAGTGCAGAGGCATCACACTTATAAATGTCCATTTGGACTGGTCAAGTTAGGTTCCAAGCAGTCAGTCTACACTGTGTGTGCAATTCCTTACGTGTGCTTCTAGCAGGCATTCACTAGGTAATTTAGTTTGTGAAATTTTGTTAAAAGGAATACCACCAGGCTCAGTTAAACAGAGTGCAACTCATTTAACCAGTTATCAGTTTACTCACTGAAGTACAGTACCATCTTGTAGATTAAAGGGTCCCATTACACTGTAGGTAATATAAAGAGAGAAAATGTCAACATTCCTTTTATGTAACATAATTCTGTTAATCCTAAATTAAAATAAAACATAGACACTGAAACAGCTGATGAACTTGCTTTTTGTACTACAGTAACTTTGATTTGACTATAAACAAGAGGTATGTGGTGTATAATGTAAACTGTACAGCGTGGATAAAAAGGAAGTTTGGTGTGGACAACACGAAGCAAAAGGATAAAAAGCCAGATTGTAACTCAGATGCACTGGAATAGACTAACAACAATGGCATTGGAAAGTGCAAACATGTGAAGGTGGGAGTGAACAGCTGATGCCTGCTTCACCCATTCTGTGGGAGGGATGTGGCACAGGCCACTGCAAAGCTGGTACTTACCGAAGACAAAGAAAGAGAGGGGTTCACAACATGCAGTTTATGGGCTGGGGACATGTGCTTAGCTCTACCAAACAATACAGTGGAAGCATGTGTGTAAATGTGCATGGTTACATTTGAACTTCAAGGAAGCCCTCACATCAGACACCATTTACATGAGCCATCAGGGGAGGGAATAGGTCCAGAAAACAGAGCCCCTCATAGATGATGCCTATACCTCAACCAACTTTTGCTCCACTGATAAGAATCATTAGGCACAATTATAACAGAGGCTAGGAGGTCAGCAATCAGGAGAACAGAAAAAAGTATAAAAGCAAGGCAAATTGGGTCAGGCAGCAGTATTTGCTAGTTTGAATATCCATATTTTAGGGTTCATCAGTAGAATGACATTCTGGCAATTATCTGTAGGGGAACCTTCATCTGAAGCTTCATTACTTCAGCCACTTGAATATTACCACACTGCTCATCCATGAACACCATTGACACATGGACCACTGCATTACTCACGTTTATGTCACAATGCTTTTATTTATTATTCTGTATTTATTTGTCTTTGTTTACTGGAAAAGTCCAACTGGGTAATATCCATTTTCATCAGGCCCGGGGAGAAAAAGCTGCATTTATTTACACTGCATTATACTTGGTTACAGTTAAATACAGAGTAGTTATGTTTCTATTTACAGTTATACACATACAGTAGTTACGTTTATACATTCTAAGGTTTTACACAGGTAGAAGTTACTAAAGAGAAAGCCCATGTAGAACTTGGCGGATTGTATAGGCAGCAGTTATGTATAAAAATTGTTTTGTCATTTCAGTGAGAGGTTGAGAATATTCTGTTTAAGGATAGTATTTGGAGAGTATTGTATGGTGGGCACAAAATCTTAACCTGGTAATGGCCGTGTCCAGGACCAGGACTGATTAAGATGTTGTTTAAGCAGTGGTTTAAAACTACATTGAGTACATTGAGTTTGTCTGAGAGTTTTATTTGTGTGGGGATACTATTCCAGAGTTTAGCAATGTATTAGGACTAGAGCCACTGTTACTTTAGGGAGCAGAGCCAACGTTTATGTTACATGTAATTTGCGGAAGTGTTTTACTTGTCTTTCTTATATTAAACATTTCTTTATTTTAGACATTATCAGGTCACATGTCAGCAGGTAAGTTAAATGAACAGATTTCCCCACAGTGATTAGTGTGCTCTTACTTCTTTCAGCTACTATCTCTTCTTATGGAGGCCTTGCACTGTCCAGATCAAGTGGTCCAGCTATCCACTCTCAGATGTTTACATCCTCTATTAATGGATGCCCCTCAGGTTATGAGTGTTCATGCTGAGACCCTAGTGACAAAGCTGCTTGCCTTAACTGCCAGTCCTGCAATGGTAAGTACTAAACTGTAGAGCTATGCAGTTTTCACAGTAACGGGTGATGTTTGGCTTGTAATTTTCCGGTCAACAAATGTTAAATAAAAATTAAATAAATAATGAGGATAACTTTGGAAGGGAAGTATTCATGTCTATTTAATATTTGCCAGAAATGTAAAAAAGATGTAGACCAGTAGATTGTGTAACATTAAATAAAATAGTTCAGACTTATTTTGGCTTCTTTTAGTACGATTTCCTTCCTGTTAACTAAAGAGTTTGGATAAATTACTACAGTCTGTGCATTTCTAGCCTTATTACTTTCCAACTCATTAAATTTTCCTCACCTAATGAATTTGTTGGTTGTACTATCAAAAGTCTATCTGCCTGGCTATAGGTGCACATTCAAGGAATGGCTTATTGTGTTTAATGCAGCAACTGATATGAAGGTGACATTTCCTTTTTTCATCGTTATTCCAAATTCCACCATTTTCTTTAAAACTTAGAATAGCAGCTTTTTATTAAAGTCTTTGCCATTAATGTGAACTCTCTTACCAGTGGTTAGTTTATATTGCAGCTTATTTATACAACCTTTCTTCATTTTTAATAGCATTTCCCATATTAAATAAATACATAGATTGATCATGCAAGATCAGTGGTTAATAAACAGTTTATGAGGGACTTGAACCTCAGCACAGAAATAAATAGAACTTGCTGTGGAGGGACAGGTTCATAACCCAGAGGCTCCCTTCACTCTGGAATAGAATTCCAGTTCATGTGAGGCAGAGACCTCACTGAATCTCTTCAAGAAGAATCTCAATAGGTGAATGGGGGATCGTAGGTTTGTCCCAGGGATTACTCCCGTGTCACTATTAGACAGAGGCACAGTAAACTAAACCTTAAAAAAGGCACAGTATACTCAAATCAAGGGGTGGCGTAAGCCATACAGAATCGGGCTAGGTTTATAATTGCCCCAGGGCAGATAGCCTAGTATGAACCTATGAACCTATGACATATAACAACATGACCGTCCAGTGGTACAGTCTTCTAATGAACAGAGCTACAGAGAAGTCTGGAATATTGATTAGTAGAAATAGAAACATGGAAGTCAATAGAATCTGATAAAATTTAAAACTTGCATTATGTAGAAAGAAAAATTATGTCACTCTTGCATTTAATAAAACTTGCCTAATTCTTGAGTGTAAACATTTGGGTACTAATAGGTCTCCCTCTAAGCACCAAATGATAGAAAACTTAAAAGTCTCAGTGTCCCACAACAGAGTTATAAAGCTGTCATCTGTATAGGGTGAGGTGGCATTTGGCAGTTTTTCCCATGATTAATACACTGCTTCATACAGTACACCCGAATGCAGAAAAATAAGAGTGCTGTTAAGAAACTTAAATCAAAAGGCAGCAGATAGCAGAGATGTGATCTTTGTTAATCATATCTCTTTTTTTTCCACAGAAAATTCGAATTGCAGCACTGCAGTGTATACATGCTCTTACACAACTACCTAATCATGTGGTAAGTAAACTGTATTCCTGCTTATCTAAACATGTTTCCATGCCATTCTGTGCAGTCCCCTCCACAAAAACACAATCTATAAGTGAAGCAGTATACTCTTTGGACACTCAAAATTATTTTTATTTAGATTTGCTTACAGTGGCTTCCTTTTTTTACCTCTGTTCTTGATCACTGATGCGCCACAAACACATTTCTAATAAATAAACTTAATTTTTTACAGGTGTTTTGCTCATTTATAACAAAAACTCTTAATTTTATGCTGGATGACAGAATATTGTGATGTTATGTGATCCTATCTCGCCTACATTCTGACTGATGGGTTCGGAGCCGATCCCTCGGCTCCGACTCGGCACGCTTATGCTATAGAGCGAGGCCTCTAATTGGCTGAGCTATCTTTATCCCAGGATGCACCACCACTAATCCCCCAGATCTCGTTTGCCGCTTACAGAGCTTGGACGTGGTCTCAACATTGGCTGGGCTAAGTACTATTTATTAGGCTTTTTTCCTGTCAGTATTTGCTTCATTTAAACCCAAAAGCTGTTTTAACAGCTATTCTTTGTGTACGAGTGTTTTTGTGGAATTTGGTTGAAATTTTCATGTTTTTTCCTGTCAGAGAAGGTTCCCGTTTAAGTTAGAGGGGCCTTCCCCTGTGGTTACTACTACCTTAGTGGTTGTGTGTGGGTCAAGTACCCGTTTAAGTTAGAGGGTCTTGACCCTCTTTTTCTCCTTTTCTCTTTCTCTTTGAACAATCTTGTGTGTAAAAAAAAAAAAAAAAAAAAAGTTCTTTAGTTTAAATATTCAACACTAATCTAGTGGCATATATATTTTTTGTTCTTGTGTGTCAAACCCTTTGTTGTTTAATTGTGGTTATCTGTTTTTTAGCCTGATTATGTCTAAAGAGCATAAACCCTCCGGGTTTAAAAAGTGCACGAGGTGTGGCTTCAAAATGTCCATAACGGACGACCACTCCTCGTGCGTCTATTGTCTAGGTGCTAAACATCTGCAAGAATCGTGCAGTGTATGCCATGCGTTTTCTTCCAGAACCTCCAGGAGAGGAAAAACAAATTAATCCTCAAAGGATTAATCAAGCCTTCCTTCGAGGAGGCTTTATCTTCCTCTCCGTCTCCTTCTAAAAAGAGGAAAGCGTCGGCTCCGACCAGTCAGTCGGAACCGACCGCTAAGAAAACTAAGCAGACTTCTCCATCGGCTCCACGGACTTCGGAGCCGAGGTCGGAACGGTCTGCCTCGATGCCTCCAGCCTCGACCCTCTGGTTTCGAGCCGAGGTCTGGGGCATCGAGGCGGGTCACCCTCATCGGCTCCACTGATATTGGAGCCGATAAGGGTCATCGGCTCAGACTCTTCCCCCTCGGAGCCGAAGTCCTTATCGGCACCGAGGGAAATTTCCCTGAAAGTTTCCTCGGAGCCGATAATTGTTGAGTCATTTCGGAGCCGGTCCCCGAGCCCTTCGGAACCGATGGAGAAATCGGTTCAGGCCTGATCGGTATCCTCGAGATCATCCAAGATGTCTGATTCGGACATCGACAGGGTGCTCCTTCGACTCTTCCAGTCTCCGGTGTTCCGAAAGATGGTTTCGGCTCCAGCCCATTTGGCTTCGGAGCCGATGGTCCACTCCCCTACTGTATTTCCTCCTCCAACAGCTTCGGCACCGTTGGAGCAGGTGCTGGTGGAACCAGTGGAGGTGTTAGGGTCAGGCCCGACCCTTGCTCCGACTCCGGCTCTTGGGTCGGAGTTCAATGCACGGACTTCTTCCTTCGGCCCTGGGGGGGAGGCTTCGGGATTGATGCTTTTGGTCCCAAGTCTCCCTCTTGGTGCGTCGGCGGCGGGAGTACCGTCCACTGTCGTGGCCACGGAGGGGGGACCCTCCCAGGATTCTGGTGGTCCCGCCTTCAGGGCTATGAAGAGTGCTTTAGCCAAATCTTCCTTGGCTACCTCCACAGTTTCCCCAGCTCCTTCCCTACATTTGGAGACTGGGTCGTTGGCAGTCCCCCTGTCCGTAGACAGCGGAGCCCCTGGGCCTCAGGTTACCCCCGCTGGGGATGTCCTTCAAGGATGCATCTGCAGTCCTTACAAATGGGTTGTCCTGTCATCAGGCAGCCCTTCGGTCGGCCGGATTCCAAAGTCTGGGTCTGGCCTCGGCTGGTGTCGCACTTCACCCGACGTCATAGCTGCAGTTCTTCGGGTATAAAGGCATCAGCCGACGCCATTTTCCTCAGTCTTTCTTGCCGCGTGGCGCCCGAAGCAGAAGCTGTTCGCAAGTGCCGGTCGGTCAAAACCAGAGATTACTACTACCGAAGACTTCTAAAAAGCTAAGTACCCCGTTGGGGACTCTTTCTTGCCTCAGCCGATGTCAGAAAAAGTGAATAACTGTTTAACTTGTGGGAAACAAATACCTCATAAAGATTTCCACTCTTACTGCTTACCTTGCTTAGGCCCAGACCACGACGTAGCAGCTTGTCTAGCCTGTGCTTCTTTCAACCGACGGACGCTTAGACGTCGGTCGGAATTTGCTGAAGAGTTTTTTGGCTCCGCTTTTGCTTACATTATGCCGTCGGATACACCGACTACGCAAATTTCTAAAAAAGCGCAAGGAAAAGGACCGACACTCGCGGTCCGCGGTTTCGGCCGAAACCGCGGTTAAGCCAACCACGAGTGTCTCGGTTTCGGCTGAAACCGAGTCCACGGTTCTTCCTTCGGCCGAAAACTTACCTCTTACCGAGGCCTCATCTAGCTTGGCTGAATCTGCTACTGAAATACCACCTGCTCTTGCAGGTTCACAGGATTTATCTGACACTATCCCTTTGGATATATCCACCCCTGCACGTGGAGCTGCTAGGCCTCCTGCATCCATGTCGATTAAGGCCTTTGCCAGGGCTAAAGCAGCAAAAACTACCAAAAGTGTGCCTGCTAAGACCCCCTCTCACAGGCCTAGCTCTAGTTCTCAAATGCTTAGTCTAGCAGAGGATCTCATTTCTTTGATCCGGGGATCCCAACCACTTCCAGACAGGGCCTCTCACCCACCTCCAGAAAAGAGGACTAGAGTAGAGCCCCCTGAGCCAGTTTCTTCAGATGTCTCCTCTGATGATTCAGATAATTCAAACCCTCCAGAGAGCCCCTTTTCTCCTTATGAGGACTCTGATGCAGAAGAGTCCATTCCTTCTGCCTCTCCGCCTGAGGAATTTTCTTTTGGGGAAACCTTGCATACTATGAGGGAACAATTTCAATGGCAGGGCCAGGATTTTTCAGACTCTAGGAAAAGGCTTAGAACCTTTTTGCATTTGCCACAGCATAGGCCTTTAGCCATTCCTCCAGTACTTACTGTTGTGGATGATGCATTTAATGATGCTTGTACTGCTCCTGATTCTCTACCTCCGGCCCCGGCTAAGCCCGATAGGTACTACAGGGTTCCGGACACACATTATCATTTGTATAAGGCCCATTTGCAGATCCCGAAACTATCTCCCAGGGACCCAAGGCTGTAGCAGCTACCTCTGCCAAAACCCTCCCTCTGAAAGGGAATCTAGGGCCTTAGAGAGATGGGGTAAAAAGTTTACACTTCTGCTACTCTTTCAGCTAGGGCCTTGAACTGCCAATTCCACATGATTCAGTATCAGGAATTTATGTTAGACCAGTTAACTAAAAACTAACCTCTGATGAACCATTAGATAAAAAATCTGTACAGGAAATGGTACATAACATTCAGCAGGTCAGTAATCATTCCTTAAAATGCGGCTATGATGCACTGGAGGCTTCCTTTAGATCAGCCATGACTGGCACAGTGATCAGAAGACATGCATGGTTAAAAGAGCAGTCCTTACCAGACCATGTTAAATCAAAGCTCCTAGATGCTCCCATGGATAAGCTCAATTTGTTTGGCTCCCCTGCACAGCAGGTGCTGAAGAAGGTGGAAGAGAAAGCAAAATCTGTCCAGACAGTCAAGGATTTCTTGCAGGTCCAGCCTCCAAGGTTTAGCAGGAACTGGCCTTCCAAGAATTGGTCCTTTCCAGACACCTCCAGAGCTCCGAGAGGCAGGAATAGGCTCAAGAGGCAGGAGTCAATCCAGAGGTGCCTACAGGGGACGTCAGTGGCAAAATAACAACCAGCGAGGTGCAGCCACAGATCCAGCCACCACCACTTCCACAGGACAATCACAGTGACTTGGCTCTGGCACCGCCTACCAGGGAACAACTAGAAGCACCCTTAGGCGGGAAGCTAGCCTTATTTTCAGTAAACTGGCATTACATCACAGGAGACAAATGGATTCTACAGACAATAGACCAAGGTTACAGGTTTCACTTCCATACTCTACCAAGGAAGAGAGGAATGCCAAACCTACCTCCAAATCAGGAGACAGAAGCTCTAGAACAGATAACTCACTTACTAAGGATGAGAGCTGTAGAAAGGGTACCATCTATGGAACAAGGGCAAGGATTTTACTCCAGACTCTTCCTGGTACCAAGAAAAGAAAACCAATGGAGACCTATTCTCGACCTGTCCGTTTTAAACACATACCTCATTGTTCCAAAATTCAAAATGCTGACCCTACAGCAGCTTCTTCCCATGCTGGGCAAGGAGTCTTGGCTGGTAACTCTAGATCTCAAGGAGGCATACCTGCACGTCCCCATACGACCAAATTGCAGAAGATACCTCAGATTTCTTGCAGGATCAGAGCATTATCAATTCTCAGCATTGCCCTTTGGCTTATCTACTGCGCCCAGAGTATTCACGAAATGCCTGGCATCAGTAATTGCTCATTGCAGGCTTCAGGGAATTCAAATTTACCCTTACCTGGACGACTGCCTGTTACAAGCGGACAACAAAACAATTTAACAAAAGATTTGGAAAGGGTCATTCATCTACTACAAGCCCTGGGATACACAGTCAATATAAAAAAGTCAAGGCTGATACCATCCCAAAGGATAACCTTCTTGGGTGCAGATCTGGACACATCAAAACAAATGGCATTCCTGACAGTAGAAAACAGGAGCAACTCCTCTCTACTTCATGGCATTAACAAAGCAGAACCAGCTAACAGCAAGAAAAGTCCTGCAAGCCCTCGGTTACATGGCATCCTGCATAATATTGGTTCCAAATGCCAGACTACATATGAGAAAGTTACAGTGGTACCTAAGGAATTTATGGTCTCAGCACAAGCACAGCCTAGAAACCCAAATTCCAATAATTCCATGCCTGAAGCAAGAATTCCAATGGTGGGCTCAGGCCTGTCAATTAAACAAGGGACTGCCCTTCCACAACACTCAGCCAAGCCAGGCCATCACAACAGATGCCTCAGACCTCGGTTGGAGGGCACACATGCTGGACAAGTGCATACAAGGCTTATGGACTCAAGACCAGCTGCACCTACACATAAATCAAAAGGAAATGCTGGCAGTAAAACTGGCAATTCAGGCATTCAGACCATTTCTTCAACAGGGTCAACTGCTGATAAGGACGGACAACACCACAGTTATGTGGTACATCAACAAACAGGGAGGCACAAATTCATACCCTCTATGCCGGATGGCAATGGACCTCTGGAATGTGGCCCTGAGCTTCAACATTCAGTTACAAGCAATTTTTGTGCCAGGAAAAGAAAATATACTAGCAGACATCCTAAGCAGAACTACCACGGATGCTCACGAATGGATGCTGCATCCGGACATCTTCAAAACCATTACAGGGAAATGGGGACTACCAGAAATAGACTTATTTGCATCCCCACACAACCACCAACTGAAAAATTCTGCACAAGGACGTACCACCCACTTGCTTGGAAAGTGGACTCCCTATCCTTCAGTTGGAAAAACCTGACAGCATATGCATTTCCACCTCTTCCTTTGATGCACAAGGTGCTATTGAAGATCAAAGAAGACCGTCCAAGGATCATCCTGATAGCTCCAGACTGGCCAAGGCAACATTGGTACCCATTACTGAGGAGCATGTCTCGAGAACAAATATGGTCTCTGCCCCTTGTTCCCCTGCCGTTAACACAGAACAACTTCAAAACCCTACATCCAAACCTGAAAACACTGCAGCTGGCTGCCTGGAGCATTGCATAAGACCAAATAACCCAGATTTATCTCAAAGGGTTAAAGACATTATCTTGGAGGCTCGCAGACCCTCAACAAGAAAAAATTATTCAGCAAAATGGAAAAGATATCTCATTTGGAGTACTGCAAAAGGAAAAATGTGGCACTGGTAAACATAGCTAACGTCCTGGAATACTTGGCAGAGCTCTTCCACAACGGCCTGTCCTATTCTTCCATTAAGATTCATGCATCAGCTATTTCAGCAGAATACAACTTGGATCCTCCACTCTACTCACATCCTCTACTCAGGCAGTTTCTGAGAGGAATTAAAAACGTAAAACCACCTAGGAAGCCACCATTGCCAGCATGGGACTTGAACTTTGTGCTAGAAAAGTTGACACTCCCTCCTTTCGAACCAGCAGCAACAGCAGAATTACAATACTTATCATGGAAAACTGCTTTCCTGCTTGCAATCACTTCAGCAAGAAGGGTATCCAAGCTACAGGCATTAATGGCAATACAGCCCTTCCTGATCTTCCATCAAGATAGAGTGTCCATGAGAACTAATCCTACTTTTATGCCAAAGGTGGTCTCCAGGGTATCTTTAAATCAAGCTATCCACCTACCTACATTCTTCCCCAACCCACAGAACAGGGGAGAAAGACTGTTGCATAGACAATTACGTTACTACCTGGACAGGACCAAGAACAATAGAAAAACTGACTAGCTACTGGTAGCATATGCAACAGGAATGGAAGGAAAAGCAATTTCGAAACAGACAATCTCTAAGTGGATAGGAAATTGCATTAGATTTTGTTATTCCTACCATGGGAAGAAAACTCCAGAAAACATCAGGCCTCACTCTACAAGGGCTACAGCCACTACCACAGCTTTTTTACGAGGAGTGGCTACCAAAGACATTTTAGAGGCTGCTACTTGGAGCTCCGTGCATACATTTGCCAAGCATTATAATTTACCTTTATACTCCAGATCCCGAGCAGGTTTTGCCACTGCTGTTTTGCAAGGGATCTTAACTACACCATAATCTTATTTCTCCTCCTCCCCCAGTTTGGCTATGGTATTCTACCCATTTGTAAGGACTGCAGATGCAGCCTTGAAGGACATAGTACAGTTTTGTACCTACCATAAATGTAGATGTCCGATAGGCATGCATCTGCAGTCAGGATTACCCACCCTCCTTCCCTCTGTGGTACTCCTAGGGTATTTGCCCATCTTGTAGCTAGCTGGGGAATCTATTATGGTGTATTTGTTTGTATATATGTACATACATGCTTATTTTTGTTTGCTCTCTACTATTTGGAACCATTTGCATTTATCCAAATTTAGCCTTCCTAGAGGGCACCTGGCATCTGGGGCAAGAAACACTGAGGAAAATGGCGTCGGCTGATGCCTTTATACCCGAAGAACTGCAGCTATGACGTCGGGTGAAGTGCGACACCAGCCGAGGCCAGACCCAGACTTTGGAATCCGGCCGACTGAAGGGCTGCCTGACGACAGGACAACCCATTTGTAAGGACTGCAGATGCATGCCTATCGGACATCTACATTTATGGTAGGTACAAAACTGTACTTTTCTCCCCCTCCTGGAGGTCCTTCTGAAGCCTCTTCGGAAGAACCTCCCAGGAAGAGAACATGCAAGAGGAAGCACGTTGACTCCCCTGATGAGTCTTTGACATCTGACACTGATCTCGATGATGCAGAGGGGTCCCCCAAGTCGTCCTCGGATGATGTCTCCTTTGCAGACATCCTGGAAGCCCTAAAACAACGAGGCGGCTGGCAGTCCAAACCTCCCTCTGCTGATGAGTCGGTGTTCCTGACGGCCTTCGGGGCTCAGCCCTCCGCCTCCTGGGTGTCTCCGCCCTTCGACGAGCTCTTGGATTTGATCTGTCGAAGGGCGGGGGAACACCCCGACTCTGTGGAACCGGTGCCCGCCGTCCGAACAAATTTCTCGGCCCCGGATAAAGAGTTCCTTACGAAAGGTGTGGCTGTAGATGCTATGGTGGTGGCATCTGCTACCCAGCAAGATGTAGCAGAGGCTTCTACGTCCGTCCATCCTCCTAATAAGGAGTCTAGGAGCATGGATCGGTACGGTAAGCGCACCCTTAGTTCAGCAGCCTTTACACTGAGGTCTTTGAACTACCTGACGCACTTTACGAGATTTCAGAGGGATCTGATTAAGGAGCTATCCGATACCCTCTTGGGTAACCTGCCTGAGGAGCTGGCCCAGACGGTTGGATCTCAGCTGGCTACAATGTCGCCCATTTCAACTCGTCCATGAGGCTCATTTCAGATGCGGCTGAAGGGCGAGTAGAGCGGGTACAGGCATTGCTCTATGGAGACAAGCCTGGCTCCGCCTGTGTCATTTCGCGGAGGCCTTTAAGTCTTCATTTGCCGACACCCCCTTTGATGGGTCCTCCCTGTTTGGACCCAAGGTAAAGACACACTTACCCGCTGTGAACAGGAGGGTAAGACTCTGACTGTCAGGGGCACGATTTTCCACTCCCTTTCAGCCTTATCCCAAGGCTAAAAGAGGAGGGAAAATGTGGTTCCAGATCTCAGAAGTCTTACCCTCTCAGTAGGAAGGTTCCCTCCAGAGGCAGAGGAGGGGAAATTCATCCGAAGACGCCGTCCCAGAGGCGGCAGAGGCCCTCGTAACACTGGAGACCACGAGTCCTTTCGTGGCTCTTCAGCTTTCATAGTCCCTGAGGGATTGCCCGGCTGTGCTGCTCGGAGCCAGTCGGGGTCGCCAAGCACCTGGAGGCCTGCGACGGAATCACTCAGGAGCGATGGGTGCTTGGGAGTATCGCCAGAGGTTAGTCCATCCCATTCTCGCCTCCCTCAGTCCAAAAATCCCGGACCTGCCACCCAGTCAACGGGATACCGCAGCCTCAGAAATTTCAAAGCTGCTGCAAAAAGGAGTCATCCAACCGGTCCCCGCAGACCAGATCGGATTAGGGACTTACTCAAGATTCTTTTTGGTGCCAAAAAAGACCGGGGACTTGAGGCCCATTTTGGACCTAAGCATCCTAAACCGTTCAGTCAGGAAGTCCAAGTTCCAAATGGTCACTCTACAAACCATTCTCCCATTGTTGGAGAAGGGTGTTTGGATGTGCTCCATAGATCTCAAGGACGCGTATTATCATATCAGAATACATCAAACGTCCAGGAGACATCTGCGCTTCAGCCTAGGAGGCAGTCATTTTCAGTTCCGTGCGCTGCCCTTTGGTCTCACCACAGCCCCCAGGGTGTTCACCAAATGCTTGGCAGTAGTGACTGCTCACCTGAGAAGTCTAGGATTCCAGGTGTTTCCGTACCTAGACGACTGGCTCCTAACTGCCACCTCCAAGCATCTACTTCTGCGGAGCCTACAAGCCACTATATCACTGGGCAATTCCCTTGGAATCACCTTCAGTTGGCCAAAGTCTGTGTTGCGGCCATCTCAAAGAATAAGATTCATAGGGGTAGATATAGATTCAAACCAGATGCGGGTCTATCTACCTACAGACAGAATTCAAACCATTCAAAATCAAGTTCGAGCCTTACTCCCCAGGTCCAAAGCCCCAGCCAGAATGGTCCTGCAGCTATTGGGATCCATGTCTGCCACGGTTCTGCTAGTTCCCTTGGCAAGGTTGCACATGAGAATCCTCCAGTGGCTTCTTTCAACTCAGTGGTCCTTTCAGGAACTCCCTCTCAATCACCTCATGTGGATCACGGAATCTTGCAAACGGGACCTTCGCTGGTGGCTAGTGTCCTCCAATTTGGATCAGGGACGACCCTTTGTTCTTCCTCCTCCGGCGGCCACTTTGACCACGGACGCCTCCCAGATGGGGTGGGGGGGGCATTCCCTGGGCAGGTCAGTCCAAGGCAAATGGCACCCGGAAGAGACTCCTCTTCACATCAACATCCTAGAAATGAGGGCAGTACTCCTGTCCCTTCAAGCCCTTCACGATTATCTCCCTCAGGGCGTAATTGCTGTTCACTCAGACAACATGTCAGTGGTCTGGTACCTGAACAAACAGGGAGGGACCAGATCCTATCCTCTTTGCAGAGAAGCCATGAGAGTTTGGGAATGGGCAGTCTCGACCAAACGCTTCCTAGTGGCTACTCACATACCGGGCAAGTCCAATGTCATAGCCGACAGATTGAGCAGAACCATCCTCTCTCCTCACGAATGGTCTCTGAATATGACAGTTGCAAGGCAGATTTTCAGCGAATGGGGAGTTCCGTGTTGCGACCTCTTTGCGACTCCTCTGAATGCGAAGTGCAAAGAATTTTTCTCCCTAACCCCGGCTCCGGGGAAGAGCCCCATGGACGCATTAGTCCATCCTTGGCCCACCGGCCTGCTTTATGCCTTCCCTCCAGTTCCTCTCCTCCCCAGGGTGATTTAAAAGGCATCTCTCTTAGGGGGCAGGATGATCTTAATTGCTCCTTACTGGCCTCGTCAAGTGTGGTTTCCCTATCTTCGGAAACGTGCTCTGGAAGGTCCGTGGTTCCTGGACCAGGTCCCAGACCTACTGATTCATCAGTCGGGACTATTACACCAGTCCCTACACACCTTAAAATTGACGGCCTGGCTCCTCCTCTTCCGACGATAGTCAGGAGTCATACACTGGATCCAGATGTTGTGCACATATTATCTTCAGCCCACAAGTCTGCTACAAAGAAACTGTATTCTAGCAAATGGAAAAGGTTTGCTATTTGGGCTCAACTCCGGGGCCTGGACCCCATTTCTACTCCCGTGGCAGAAGTACTAAAATTTCTGACCTCTCTTTTCAATCAAGGCTCTTCAGTTTCTACCATCAAAGTACAATTGGCAGCAATTTCTAATTTTCATGAATCCATAGACCCACCTTTAATGAGCAACAGATTGTGTAAGACCTTCTTGAAAGGTGCTGCTCTATTAAGACCTCCGATTTCTCATCCTGCACCTCCATGGGATCTCGATATAGTGTTGCGTGCCTTGACTTCTTTTCCCTTTGAACCGGCAGCTACCTGTGATCTAAAGTTTCTATCATGGAAGACAGTCTTTGTAGTGGCGATTACTTCAGCCAGAAGGGTTTCAGAGCTTCAAGCTTTGTCAGTGAAACCCCCATACTTGGTTTTTCATACAGACAGAGTATCCCTCAGGCCAAATCCTTCTTTTGTTCCTAAAGTTTGTTCTACTTTATGCTTGCAACAATCGTTAGAGCTTCCAGTTTTTTTCCCAAAATACTCTAATAAAGCGGAGTTTATATTCCACACACTAGATGTCCACAGACAGTTACGTTTTTATTTAGATAGGACCAAACAATCAAGGAAAACAGATCAGTTGTTTGTATCCTTTGCAGAAAACAAATTGGGCAACGCTGTCACAAAGGTCACTATTGCCAAATGGATCAGGGACTGTATCACTCAAGCTTATATTTATTCTAACAAAGAGCTTACCACCTCTGTCAACGCTCATTCTACAAGGGCTATGGCTACTTCGGTAGCATTTCATTCTAAGCTTGCTATTGGTGACATTTGTGCTGCGGCTACATGGTCTTCCCCACACACCTTTATTTCCCACTACAAATTAGATGTGGCATCTAGAGGACGAGCTTCATTTGGTTCCACAGTGCTCAGAAGTGTTTTCCAATGAGCCACCCGGGATTTAGGTGCTAGGGACGCTGTCCCATCAGTCAGAATGTAGGCGAGATAGGATCACATAACATCTTTTAGTTATGTACTCACCATAACTTCAGATGTTTGGGATCCATCTCGCCTACATTCCTAATAACCCACCCTCCTTCCCCCTTCCTTGGAGATCAGAGGATATCAGAAGGTCTGAATCCTGTTGTTTCATCTTGAAACATCTAACAATGTTATATAAACAAGTTGTGCATGTGTGCATGAATGCGGACAAACAAGATCTGGGGGATTAGTGGTGGTGCATCCTGGGATAAAGATAGCTCAGCCAATTAGAGGCCTCGCTCTATAGCATAAGCGTGCCGGGTCGGAGCCGAGGGATCGGCTCCGAACCCATCAGTCAGAATGTAGGCGAGATGGATCCCAAACATCTGAAGTTATGGTGAGTACATAACTAAAAGTTCTCAGAGTAGATTAAATGATAGAGATAAAAAGAGTTTATTTGATCAGCCTACACAGTTACTAAACATAACACAAACCATAACACAATATAATTTTCAAAACTGTCTTGGCCACTGAGTTTTTGTTTTCTTGTCAAAGTCTGTTCTATTATGTGGAAACAAATGCAGAGAGTCTTTAAATGATGGTTCCAGCAATGTACATCATACTGGCAGTGATGGAAAACTCTTCAGGATGCTTCACATGCATTCCTTGTATAACTTGCCCCCCCCCCCAATTTGTTTTAAGTGAACTGCATTTTAGTTTTATTTTTACATGAAAAGAAAGTTACCTTGGGTCTTCTATTGTACGTTTCTGGTATGAAATTAGAGAAAAATATGACCTGTTGATCAGGACCAGTAATTGCACTTAGAAGACAGCTAAACAAGGCAAGCATCCTGTGTGCCTGTTATGTTTAAGTACTGATCAGGACATCAAGTCTTTTAATTTCTGTCAGGATTTTAACAGTACTTTCTCAGATTGTTAGAAGGCTTTCCAGGATTCCATTGTAGGAAAGAAAATGTCTAAAAAGGAAAATATGACAAAGGAGGTATCATCTTCAAAACTACCTGGAAGAAGAAAATGTCTGAAAATATGTTGGAATAAAATTAAAATTGAATATGGTGTCCTCTTCCTGTAATCTCACTTGGTCACACAGTCTCTGGTGGATTGTGCAATGCTTTGGTTTATCTGAAACCAGGTATCTCATGTGTACTATATATTGGTATATCTTTAATAGACTAGTACTTTTAGTCCGTATTAGTCTTCCTGAATGAACATTATTTGGTTTGTGATTTGGTATCATTTGTGTTGCAAAGTCTGAAAGTAAATGCTGATATAGTTGGCCTCATTTCTGTATTTTCAAGTACCAGATACATTTGATATCAAAAATAGATTCAAAATAAGTTTGGTATTTTTTCTGAACTGCATAGAGCCTAAGGTTGGGATAAAGAAAAGCCCCACTGAATGTGTAAAAGGCATGGTTATAGTTTTGAAATCAGATAAAATTAATATTTGTTTTGATTCACAAGATCACATGCTGTAAAAAAGGGAGCACTGCCATCTTCATACAGTTTAAGATGCAGTATATGCTATGCCAAAAGGAAAATATTTTTCTTTACTTTATGCTATTTGGGGATTTTGGCAAACTGTGCTTTATGAAGAAAGTCCTAAGGTGAGTTCCGTACAAATTTTTGAGACCCCACTTACTTGCTATATAGCCCACATTTGCAGTGTTTGACAATCTTTGAGAGGGCTGATGATATTTATTCTTATTTATTGGCATTTGTTTACCGGGAAAGTCCACTAGGCTAAAATAACCCATTTTCAGTGGAGGCCCAGTGTGAAAAGCTCCACATGGCACAGTGCAACAGTATTTAAAATTCAAAACCGTTAGTAGATACAAGCAGTATTAACAAAAGCAGTCAAGTAGGGAAATAAGTCTGTAAAAACACGATATGTACAGATTTATACAGTTATAAGTTTCATACTGATCAAGTGAACATATCATTATGCATTTAGAAATAATATGGATATAAAGGCAGTCATTTAGCAGTATTTACAGGATATTATGAAAGTATAAGCAGCTGTACTGTTGGCCAAGAGAGTGTGCTGGCGGAAATTGGGCTACTGTTGGCCAAAGAAGGAGAAGAGGGGGAAGGCATGCCTCGAAGGCAGGTAAAGGCTAGGACTGTGATAGTGAGGGTCGAAACTTTGAATGTTGGCAGTATGACTGGTATAGGGAGAGAGCTAGCTGATATGATGCACCGAAGGAAGGTTGGTAAATTGTGTGTGCAAGAGACCAGATGGAAGGAGAGCAAGGCTAGGTGTATTGGAGGCGTGTTCAAATTGTTTTATCATGGTGTGGATGGGAGGAGAAATGGCGTAGGGGTTATCCTGAAGGAATAGTATGCTAAGAGTATTTTGGAGGTGAAAAGAGTGTCGGATAGAGTGGTGTTTATGAAGCTGGAAATTGATGGTGTAATGATGAATGTTGTTAGTGCATATGCTCTACAATTTTGGAGTGAGATGGATGAAGTGGTGATGACTGTACCCATGGGTGAGAGACTGGTGATTGGAGCAGATTTCAATGGGCATGTTGGTGAAGGGAACAGAGGGGATGAGGAAGTGATGGATAGGTATGGTGTTAAGCAAAGGAATGCAGTAGGTCAGATGGTAGTGGATTTTGCGAAAAGGATGGACATGGCTGTGGTAAATATGTATTTTAACAAGAGGGACGAGCATAGGGTGGAGGAAGGTGCACACAGGTGGATTATATCTTATGTAGAAGGGCCAGTCTAAAGGAGATTGGAGACTGTAAAGTGGTGGCAGGGGAAAGTGTAGTTAGCGTAGGATGGTGGTTTGTAGGATGACATTGGTGATCAAGAAGAGTAGGATGAGTGTGAGGGCAGCACCAAGGATCAAATGGTGGAAATTGAAAAAGGGTAATTTTGAGGTGGAGTTCAGGGAAGAGTTAAGACAGGCACTGGGTGGCAGTGAAGAGTTACCAAATAGCTGGGTAACTACAGCAGATCTAGTAAGAGAGATGGCAAGAAAGGTGCTTGGTGTGACATCTGGTAAGAGGAAGGAGGACAAGGACACCTGGTGGTGGAATGAAGAAGTACAGGAGAGTATACAGAGAAAGAGGTTGGCGAAGAAGAAGTGGGATTATCAGAGAGATGAAGAAAGTAGACAAGAGTATAAGAAGATGAGGTGCATGGCAGAGAGAGAGGTGGGGAAGGCTAAGGATTAGGTGTATGAAGAGTTGTATGAAAGGTTGGACACTAAGGAGGGAGAAAAGGACCTGCACCGATTGGCTAGACAGTGGGACCGAGCTAGTAAAGATGTGCAGCAGGTAAGGGTGATAAAGGATAATGAGGGAAATGTACTCGCAACCAAGGAGAGTGTGTTGAGCAGACGGAAAGAGTACTTTGAGGGGCTGATGAATGAAGAAATGAGAGGGAGAAAAGATTGGATGATGTGCGGATAGTGAATCATGAAGTACAGTGGATTAACAAGGAGGAAGTAAGGATTGCTATGAAGAGGATGAAGAATGGAAAGGCTGTTGGTCCAGATGACATACCTGTGGAAGCATGGAGGTGTTTAGGTGAAATGGCAGTGGAGTTTTTAACTATATTGTTTAATGAAATCTTGGAAAGTGAGAGGATGCCTGAGGAATGGAGAAAAAGTGTTTTGGTACCGATTTTTATGAATAAGGGTGATGTGCAGAGCTGTAGTAACTACAGAGGGATTAAATTGATCAGTCACAGCATGAAG
The DNA here is from genome assembly GCF_019279795.1 of Protopterus annectens. Taxonomy (NCBI): domain Eukaryota; kingdom Metazoa; phylum Chordata; order Ceratodontiformes; family Protopteridae; genus Protopterus; species Protopterus annectens. The sequence continues at coordinate 478,710,119 of NC_056748.1, forward strand.
TTATGGGAAAGAGTAGTGGAAGCTAGGTTAAGAAGGGAGGTGATTATTAGTGATCAGCAGTATGGTTTCATGCCGGGAAAGAGCACTACAGATGCAATGTTTGCTCTGAGAGTGTTGATGGAGAAGTACAGAGAAGGTCAGTAGGAGTTGCATTGTGTCTTTGTGGACTTAGAGAAAGCATATGACAGGGTGCGTAGAGAGGAGTTGTAGTATTGTATTAGGAAGTCGGGAGTGTCAGAGAAGTATGTAAGAGTGGTACAGGATATGTACGAGGGTAGTGTGACAGCAGTGAGGTCTCAGTGGGAATGACGGATGCGTTTAAGGTGGAGGTGGGATTGCATCAAGGATCAGCTCTGAGCCCTTTTTTATTTGCAATGGTGATGGACAGGTTGACAGACAAGATCAGACAGGAGTCCCCGTAGACTATGATGTTTGTAGATGACATTGTGATCTGTAATGAGAGTAGGGAACAGGTGGAGGAGACCCTGGAGAGGTGGAGATATGTGCTAGAGAGAAGAGGAATGAAGGTCAGCAGGACTAAGACAGAATATGTGTGTGTGAATGAGAGGGGAGGATAGAGGAGGAATGGTGAGGATGCAGGGAGTAGAGGTGGCAAAGGTGGATGAGTTTAAATACTTGGGATCAACATTTCAGAGTAATGGTGAGTGTGGAAGAGAGGTGAAGAAGAGAGTACAGGCAGGATGGAGTGGGTGGAGAAGAGTGTCAGGAGTGATTTGTGACAGACTGGTACCAGTAAGAGTGAAAGGGAAGGTCTACAAGAGGGTAGTGAGACCAGCTATGCTATATGGGTTGAAGACTGTGGCAGTGACAAAAAGGCAGACGTCAGAGCTTGATGTGGCAGAGTTGAAGATGTTAAGATTTGCACTGGGTGTGACGAGGATGGACAGGATTAGGAATAAGTGTATTAGAGGGTCAGCCCAGGTTGGAAGGTTTGGGACAAAGCCAGAGAGGCAAGATTACATTGGTTTGGACATGTGCTGAGGAGGGATGCAGAGTATTTTGGGAAAAAGATGCTAAGGATGAAGCTGTCAGGTAACTGGAAAAGAGGAAGGCCTAAGATAAGGTTTATGGATGTGGTGAGAGAGGACATGCAGGTGGTTGGTGTGACAGAGCAAGATGCAGAGGACAGAAAGAAATGGAAACAGTTGATCCGTTATGGCGACCCCTAATGGGAGCAGCCGAAAGAAGAAGAAGATGAGAGTATAAGCAGCAGGGTGTGGAGTAATAGTGAAGGCATGGATAGATAGGCAGTGATAGAAGACAATGTAAAAAGATGTATTATATATGTTATAAGTAGTGATAAAGGAAAATTTGTACAGGTAAGGATGCAAATTAAGGTGAGTATAACTTGGAGTGTGGGGAGTCAGGGTATGGATGGATGAGAATTGAAATATCTGCATTGCCAAAGGATGGAGAGGTGTTGCAGCAGAGATTTTTTTGTAGAAAGAGATGATGTTGGAGGTTCTGATAGCTAGTGGGAGAGAATTCCATAGCTTGGCAATAGAAAAAGAATAGAGGCAGTACTACACACTACTTTGTTTTAAGTTTAAAATATCTGGCCACATTTTATTTAGTCTAATACAGAAAAATAAGCCAGTGACTTTGAATTGGCTGATTTTTTTTAAACCAAAGTGTCACATTTTCATACTATTTAGACTGTTTTACTTAAATACATGGCTGCATTTGTGCTTTGAAATGTGTTTAACGTCTGTACTACTCTGCGGTGGTGGTGCTGCGGTAGCGTTGTCGCCTCATTGTAAGATGCTGTCTGGTTCGATTCTCAGCTAGAGCGTCTTCTGCATGCAGACATACGTGAATGGGCGTACCTTCGTTGAAGGTTGTGCATCAGGGCTGGTAACTCGGCACGTAAAAATCAACTACTAATCATTAGCGGACTGGAGTTCCGCTGTGGTGACCCCTAACCAGGAAAAGCCGAAAGACACAACAACTACTCTGATTGTGTTGTGGCCATTTTCTATGATTATTGCTGCTCTGCTATATAGAAAATAAATGTTCTTAACAGTACTGTATTCTACTGGCTGTAGGACCCTCTACTTAGTACATACACTAACTTATGTATCTATCATCAGGTTCTGTCCCCCTCTGTTAGATCCCTGAAAGGCTTGAATACTAGAAGGACACCTCCCCTGCTGAAACCTAACTGAAAACTTTTGTGCACTGTTCCTTGACTCTGAAAACATCTGCCAAGGTTAATATTACATTATCCTGTCTGTATGTACTATTATTATTTAGCCATACCGGGTCTATAGCACTATGAGTAATCCCTCAAAACCCCACAATCAACCCTAAAATACTAAACTGGGTTACTCCTATATCTATCTCTAAGGATTTCCTAGTGAACATATCTAAGTTTCTAAGCAGCCCTAAAACTACAAAAATAGCAGAAAATTGGCAGAAGAAAGCTTAATGTGCGAAAAGGCTACAAAAAGTGATTACTAACAGTATTCTATGTAAAAACTGTATACTGAAGGCAAAAACAAGGGTAAGAAAGTATTTTAAAAAAGCCTCATTGTACTTGTGTGCTTATACAGGTCCTACAGATCTCATGGTCAGTTTAAGCCCCGCTCTGCTCGGGCTCACCCCGCCCTGCCCCCAAATTCCACCCACCCCTACTAGTCCTAAACTTATAGCTCTAAAATCACTCCCCCTCTTTTTAGAACTAGTCAACAACTCTCCAGGCATTATCAGGACTCTCCCTACCTACCTACCAATCCTAATTATCCCTCTACTCAAGTTGGGCAAAAGTTAAAGCTAATATCTAGACAATGTCTCTGTTATTGACTGTGAAACCTTTCAAATTAATGCTGTTATTCAATACATATCCATAGAAAAACAGCTCCAAAAAAACACAAGCTCCTTGAAAGAAGGAACACCACTCAAAAGACAGGATAGTTTCTTCTATTAATGCACTTCTGGTACCTCGGCCTCTCTCCTTCTCGTGGAATACTTTTACAATCCCATCACTGTGTATACACACACAAGTACCAATTAAGTAATTAATTAATTAATTAAGAACCCAGTTTACAAAAATTCATAGCCTTTGTATAGTTACACTTATCCACATAAATGTATAACCATAATACTACACGTTATTAAAACTTTTTATCTGACAATATTTTCCACATTTTTAAATACATACTTGTTTCCTGTTTTTAAACAGTCAAATTATTCTCTAAATTCATTCAATTGGGAAACAATGTATGATAATTAATAATCAGCCAACTCTCAAGTCTATTTAATTCTCTGTTAAAATTTCCACTGTTGCCATTTGGTCGTGTAAAATTAATGGGAAACTTTACAGGGTTAATGAATTTTGTAACTGTAACAGCTGTGGGGTGATTTATGTGATAGGCTGTGGGTATCATCCCACATGCTGATATGTTGGACAAACAACTAGGAAGGTTAAAGTCTGAATTCTGGAACATTTAGGTGATGTTAGGAGGCAAAAGTTAGAAAGCCCAGTAGCTACCCATTTTTTGTCCAAACACAATGGTTCATATAGCAGTTTGCCAAGTGGCAACAGGGGAAATTTTAAGAGAGAATTAAATAGACTTGAGAGTAGGCTGATTATTAATTGCAATATATTGTTTCCCAATGGAATGAATTTAGAGAATAATTTGACTGTTTAAAAATAGGAAACAAGTATGTATTTAAAAATGAGGAAAGTATTTAAAAATGTGGAAAATATTGTTTTAATAAAATGTGTAGTATTATGGTTATAAATTTGTTTATGTGGATAAGTGCAGCTACTCAAAGGCTATGAATTTTTGTAAATCGTGTTCTTAATTAATTGGTACTTGATGTGTGTGTATAGATAGTGATGGGATTGTATTAGAAAAGTTTTCCATGAGAAGGTGCGAGGCCGAGGTACGAGAAGTGTGTTAATAAAAGAAACTATCCTGTCTTTTGAGTGGTGCTCCTTCCTTCATGGAGCTTGTGTTTTTTTTTAAATTAATGCTAACGTACGGCCTACTACCTTTGATGATAATTCCATATCTTCTCACCACCTACAACAATCTGTCCTACCTAGGCTACCACTACCCAAGAAGCCAAACCACCACTCCAATAATACAAATGAAATTGGACCACTTAATAATCCCCCTTAAAACTAACTCCTTAGATACAAAATACCACCAATCCATTAGATCCAGATATATCAAGCCCAAAACCAAGAATTACCTAAGACTAATATTTAAAGTCTTGAAGCTCACAATTAGACTACATGGCAACCTCACAAGGGATGGAGACATTCATCCAAACCCTGTCCCAACCTCACTAGTCAATCCTTGCCCCGATTCTACTATTCCACTGCTTACAAAGTTTAAATAGACCTTCAAACTCACTCCTGGTCAGTCACCTAAATATTAGAAGCTTAAATAATAAGGTCTGCCACCTGCATGCACTCTTAGATACAGATTTCCTGGATATACTTTGTCTTAGTGAAACCTGGCTAAAACCATCAACAGCAGATAACGAGGTTTTACCCCCAGGTTATAACATACTAAGGTTAGACCATACCACTAGGAAGGGAGGAGGGGTAGCTGTACTATACAAAACTACTCTAGATGTGACCTCTGATTCCACACAACCACCCCATGTTGATAATGCTGAAATTCTCATTACCAAGCTTCAGATTAGTAAAAACAAAAGTATTAGTCTACATTACTCCATGTACTAATCCAAACACCCTAGAAGATATCCTCTCTCGGCTGTCTAGTAACTATCCTCAAGAAACCATTGTTCTAGGAGACTTCAACATCGACTGGAATATTTAGGTTCAAAGGCTCATAGGTAGGTACTAAGCTATCTGCCCGAGGGCATTTATTAGCCTAGCCAGAGTGTGCCGGCTTTCTCCGCCCCATTGATTAATTAACTGATCCTCTGTCAAGCAGAACCAATGAAGTGATCCCAGGGGTGTATTTTCTGTTACCCATACACTCGTCAAGGTTTCTCTTGAAGAGTGTTAGTGAGGGGCTCTGCTTCATGTAATTTGAAATTTTGTTCCAAAGCATGGGGAGTCTCTGTGGCAGGAATTTATCTCTCTAGCATGTTCTATTTATTGTTGTGGCGAGGTTTAGCTCACTAGAGTGCGTGGCTCACAGTGACTTGGATTTCTTTAGGTGGAGCATGTCCATCAATTCTGAGTTGGACATGGCTTTGTAAGTCAGGCAGAGATCATCTCTGAGTAAGCGATATGCCACTGAGTACAGCCGGAGTTTTTTCAGTTGGGCTGCATAGGACATATGTTTGAGACCAGTAATCCTCTTGCTGAGGTACTTTTGTGGTCTTTCCAGCTGTTGAAAGTGTCTTGTGAGGTACATCCCAAATGGGGCATTGTACTCTATGATGGGTCTAATGAGTGACAAGTAGAGGGGCACTATAACCTCTTTATTTCTAGATGCAAACCCTTTAGTAATTAGATGGGCCACATAGAAGGATTTCCTAATTACTTTGGCAATATGATTGTCAAAGGAGAGATTACTAGCTACCTGGGTCCCCAGATCTCTTATTACCTCTTCTGTATTAAGGGGTCTGCCGCCTATGTGGTAATTCGTGGGTGTTTTGTTTTTCCCAAACAGGATGACTATGCATTTTTTTGCATTTAGCTTGAGGCCATGACTTTGACACCAGGTGTCCATCTCAGTAAGGCTCTTTTGGAGGATGTCGGTGTCAGCCGGAGAGTCAATTATGGCTCCCAGTTTGCAGTCATCTGCGAACTTGGTTAGCCATAGTCCTCCTGTCTTTGCCTGTACTTCTGAGAAGTATATGCCAAACAGTAGGGGTCCCAGGACCGAGCCTTGTGGGACACCACTTATGACTGGTTTAGAGTCGGATCTGGAGCCCACTATTCTTACCATGTGAGTTCTGTCTGTAAGCCAGTTGGCAACCCATCTTGTGACATAGGGGTTTATGTTCAGGCTGGTGAGTTTTTCTGTAATACCCGAGTGGGGAATGGTGTCGAAAGCCTTGGCGAAGTTAAGGTAGGCTGTGTGAACCACCTTTCCCTTGTCTGTGGCCTTGGTGACTGTCTCAAAGAAGTCAACCAGGTTTATTAGGCATGATCTGCCCTTAAAGCCGAACTGGGTCGGGTCGAGTGTTTGGAGGTTCCCAATGTCTTTGTTAATGAGTTCCATGATGATGCGCTCCATATCCTTGCAGACCAGGCTAGTCAGGCTTATGGAGCGATAGTTACCAGGGTCAGTTGTGGCCCCTCCTTTGTGGAGAGGAATAACTGTTGCTGTGCGCTGTTCTGTGGGCACGTAGCCTGTGGAGAGGCTGAGGTTGAACAGCGTGTTTAGGTGGGGGGTAAGTTCATTCTGTAGTGCAAGACGCAGCCTGGGACACTATCTGGTCCCACTGATGCTGTGTTTTTGGCTTTTAAAAGGGCTGTTTTCACCTGTGCGTCTGTGATTTTTGGGACACTACACTTTTCCGGTATTGTTGCAGGCCCTTTTGGAGTTGAGAGGGGGGTGAAGTTTGCACTGAATCTATCTGCCAGGATGTTGGTAATATCAGTAGGTTCAGTATATTTTGTGCTATTTTGCACTAGTTCAGTGCATATCTGCGAGTTGCCACTTAGATACTTAACATAGCTAAAGAAGGCTTTGTGGTTATCTTTTAAATCCTTGGCTATTTTTCTTTCGAAGTTAGCCTTGGATGATTTCATGAGGGACCTCAGTTTCTTACTGATACTGATCAGGGATGTCTTTCCTTCTTGGGATTTGCTTTTTTTCTGAACTAGTTTCCTCCTCCTATTGTATAGCCTGTTTATTGCAGGGGTCCACCAAACTGGTTTCCTTCTCTTAGAGGAGTGAGTCTTAGTTTTGCTAGGGATGGCACAATCCATGCATCCTTGTAGGTGGTCATAGAGTGCATTTGTAAAGGTTTCTGCATCTTGGGCAGCGTTATCCTTTAGTGTGGGGGCTGTGAAACTTACCACCTCTGTCTTAAGTAAGGTGAAGTTTGCATTAGAAAAGTTTTTTTTACTGTGGTTTCCTTAGTTGGGGGTGGTGGTTTGGTGTGGACATCCAGAGTGATTAGTTTATGGTCTGATCTAACCAGTGACGGGTTGACCTCTGGTGTGGAACACCTGCCGCCCATGTTGGTGATGACCAGGTCCAATATGTTTTCACCTCTGGTAGGGGAGTTTACCAGCTGATCCAGGGCATTTGAGTTGATGAATTCCAGGAAGCGCTGGGCCGGGAATTTGTACTCGAGTAGTTTTCCCAGTGAATGGTAGGATAATTGAAATCACCCAATATCAGGGTGTTTGGTAGGACCTTCATGTTTTCCAGTGTCTCCAGAAAGGTGGAGTGGTGGTCCTGGGCCATGGAGGGTGATCTGTAGCAGGCCACAATTTGCATTGCAGATTTGCCCGATGTTCGTTGCACATGGATGATCTCACAGGTATCATGCTGCGCCACTAACCTGGAGGTGTAGGTATCCTTGATGAATATGGATACACCCCCTCCTTTTGTGTTTCGGTCCATGTTCTGTGGCCGAAATGTGTGGTATGAGTTGTAGCCCGGTAGTGCTGGGGTCTTCTCTGGAGCCTTGAACCAGGTTTCAGTTACTGCACAGATGTTGACGTTCTCCATACTGAGGAATGCTTCAAGCATGTGCATTTTGAGATTTAAACTCCTGGCGTTGAGTAGCATAGCCCTCAGTTTTTTGTTAATTGTGCTGTTTACAGAGGTGGGTTTGACTTTTGAGCCTTGCTTAAAAAAAGCACTATGGGGGCAGCAAGAGCCTTGGCCAGTATTCGGAAGCCTGTTCCTCAGAATCTCTGACCATCCATGTAAATCTATACAGATTTACTCGGATCATATCCTCCCATACTAGGATCAGTAAACCTAACAACAAAGATAGTATCCTAGATTGGATACTCATTAATAGCCATCTCCACAGGTATATGGCCGGTACTCGACCTGAAGACATACATGACCATTTTCTTACCTATGTAATCAGGCATAAGACTGACATCCCTCACCAACCTACTTAAAAAACAGTTAGAAACAACAAAAACTTTAACCCTGCTAATTTCAAAAATGAACTCAGAACATGTAATTGGGCAGTCCTAAAACATCTACCACTTGAAGAAGCTGTATTATATTTCAACACCAAATTCCTAGCCATCCTTAATACCCATGCACCTGCACATTCTGCAAGAACTAAAGCAAAAGTTGCTCCATGGCTTTCAAAAGAAACCAGACAAATGATCTTACTTAGAAACAAAGCTTGGACCACTTGGCATACCACAGTATCCCCCTTAGATCAACTTAGATTTAGACAACTAAGGAACAGCACTAAAAAATCTACCACCCTAGATTAAAAAAAACTTTTACTGCCATTTACAACAGAAGCATCAAAACAATCCGCAAAACTTTTGGGCAGGCATAAATAAACTTATTCACCCAGAGCAATGCATAACTCCTATCCCCTTGGCAACCATCCAAACACCTTCCCTTCGGAAGACGTTGCCAATTCCTTTAGTAGTTTCTTCACAGAAACTATCCAGTCACTAGCTAACCAACTAGCTCCCAGTTGCCCAACTCCTGATGTCACCGCACCTAGTTCTCAACTCCCCTTTAACTTTCAACCAGTTTCCACATCACTTATCTGTGCCCTAATCAAGCAACTAAAACCTACCACCCTTGCAGCAGATCCCCTCCCAGGTGAATATCTGCAAAAAGTTGCGGATGCCATAGCATACCCAATCTCTATCCTGATCAATAGAACTATATCAGAAGCCACTATCCCCTCCATCTGGAAGACATCCCATGTTATTCCACTCCACAAAGGGGGCAGTTCCACTGAACTGTCAAATTACAGACCTGTAGCTATTTTGTCACCCCTGGCTAAAGTTATGGAGAAGTGCATCCATAAACAACTCCTGAGCCATCTCATTCAGCACAATCTCCTGGCTAACTCACAGCATGGTTTCAGATCATTCCACAGTACAACCACGGCCCTCCTCTCCTTCTCCAATGTTATTAATCAAAACCAAAATAACAATAAGCTTTCTTCTGCCCTCTTTCTTGATCTCTTCAAAGCCTTCGACATGGTCAACCACCAACTATACTCATACACACACTTAAAACTATTCACCTAGATGTCCAGGCTATCCAGTGGTTCAAATCTTATCTGAGTGGTAGACAACAGGCTGTACTATGGCAGAACAAACTATCTTCCCTTCTACTTATCACCCTTGGGGACCCTCAGGGCTCTATATTAGGACTCCTATTATTTTCTGTCTTTATTAATGACCTGTACACAGTCATCCGAACAGCCACCTGCATTCAGTATGCACATGACTCCACTTTGATTTGCTCTGCCACCTCCCCTTTAAGTCTGTAGACTTTATTCCAAAATGTTTTAATACTGTTGAAAATCGTCTTTCTGTCATATTAAATCCTAACAAAACGAAGCTACTGCTTTTCTCCCCCACTCGTAAAGCCTCCACTCCAACCTTTATTATAAAATCTAATAATGGCACTGTCATTGTCCCAGATCCCTGTACCAAACTCTTAGGTGTAACAGCTGATAACCTCAAGTTTGATATGCATATTAATCAAATTATTAAAAAAGTTAATAAAAAAATTGGCTCTCTATACAACATCACACTTTTCCTCACCCCACTAGCTAGGATGGTAATTGCCCATACATGTCTACTTTCCACCCTCCTTTATGCATCCTCTCTCATAACAGACTTGAGTAAGTCTGACGTTAATAAACTCTCTAGGTGCTTTAATCATATTGCTAGATTTGCCATTGGAGCAGCATACAGAACACGCCACTGTCTGAACCTAAAGAATCCAGGGTGGCTAGAATTGCCTATCCAACTTCAGTACAATCAGCTAATAGTAGCACATAAAATTCTCTACCAACCTGAAAACACACCCGTACTTACAAAAATTATCACTCCTTACAGCAACCTCAAGACACTTTGCTCATCCAACAAATTACTAGTCCAAACCCTCAAAAGCAACAACTCATCTGGAGACTCTCTGTATGCCAACTGTGTTGGCAAAATATGGAACTCACTTCCTGCTGAGCTTACTTCAGAACCCATTCTAACCCAATTAAAAAAAAAATCTCAAACAGTACTTTAAAAGGCAATGGCTATGTCCGTGCTTTAGTCCTAACTCTGGCAATATAAACATGTGCTAAAGAGGTCTTTTGGCAACCCTTACATTGCTTCCTAATTGTTACTCTAACAAGACAGATTTATTTATGACAAAATTAATGATCCTATGTATTGTGTCTGTAACAGTGCTTTAACTTGTTTAATGTAACAGTTTTTTCTGTATATATGTATGGAGCTTTTCTCCCTGGGCCTCCAATGAAAATGGACAATTATCCAGTCAGACTATCCCGGTCAACAGATGTAAAATAAATAAATAGAGCATGTCACCAGGTAGTAGTTTAGGTTTGTCTTCTTGCAGGAGAAATTGATTTTCAGATATAAGTGGCCTGTTTGGATGGTCATGGGTTAAGATGGAAGACAGGGCTGGGCAGTCTGAGGGTTTGTAGACGATTTTGTGTGCTGTGGTTAGCTGTAAGTTAGATAATGTGGAAGTTTGAGCCAGTTGAGTGATTTTAGGGAGATGCAATGATGTGAAGAGTATTGTGCATCAGTTGCAAACTTGGCAATCTTGTTGCAACATGACTGAAGATTGGATTTTAGGAAGGACTGGATATTGGTAATGAGTGGAAGCCCATACAGGAGAGAAGGTAGGAGAAAGGTTATGGCAAGAGTATGCTTAGTGGAACGGTTAAGATAGTATTTATGTTTTTGGAGGGTGCCTAGTTTATGTTTTTTTTATATTACTGTGAATGTGAAGGTCAAATATAAGGTTTTCATCAAGAATAACTCCTAGGAATTTACTGTGGGAGATCACTTCTACAGTGGTGGTGTTTTGAAAATGAATGATGAAATCTGTCTTGTTAACACAGAGGTTTTTCTTGGGAATAAATAGTAAAAATTTGGTTTTGTTGGGGTTTAGAGCTAGATGATTATTAGCCATCCACATTTCAGTACTGGTAAAGGCATTCTGGCTTATGTGAAGAAGTTCTGTTGTTGATTTAGCAGAACAGATAATAGATGAATCGTCTGCATATTGTACAAGAGTTCCGTTTTTAAGTTTGGTGTGGAAGTCATTTATAAAAATACTGAAAAGAAGGGCTCCTAAGATGGAGCCTTGGGGGAACACCTGAAGAAGACTCAAGAAGTGGAGAGAAAGAGTTGAGCCATCTACTAGGTTCTTGTCTGCCCTTTAGATAGATAGGCAGTTTAGAGTTGGGGGAGGTACCTAGGGTGGAGAGTTTACTGAGGAGTAGAGGGTGGGACACTGTAGCAAATGCTTTTGAGAAGTCAAGAAAGATTGAAGATACAGATTTACCAGCATTTTCAGCTTGATTAACTGTGTCCATAAAGGAAATGAGAGCAGTAGTAGTGATGTGGCCAGGGCTGAACCCATGTTGAGTAGGGGAGAGGAGCTGCTTTAGTAGTAAAATAGTCTAGAAGTTGATAATGGATACATTTTCCCAGGATTTGAGAGAGAGAGGAGAAAGAATAGCAGTAGGTTGGAAGTTAGAAATATCTGTGTTATTACTACCTTTATGGAGGGGAAGAATATATGCTTTTTTTCCAGATAGTAGGAACATAGGACTCTTGGAGGGATCTATTGAGAAGCACGGTCATGGAATGGGCAACAGATGTTGCTGACGTGTGGAGGCCTTCTGGAGGTAAGTTGTCAGAGGCACTTGAACCAGGTTTCAGTTTTAGGAGAAGTTTAGTTATAATATTGATGGGAATAGGGGAGAAAGAAAAGGTGTATGGGGAGAGGGTTGTATCCTGAGAGAGAGGTGTTAGTGGTTAAGTGTTAGTATTAGACTTCGTTTGGGGAAAGTTAGTGGTAAATTTAGCTATTGGGTCAGTTAAATGTGAATTGAAGAGGGTAGCTGTTTCACTGGCTTTTTTCTCGGGGAATGGGCAGGGGTTATTTTTGGTACCAGGGTTAATTAGAGATGAGATGATAAATAGTGTGGTGCCCGACCAAACAGCATGATGTGAGATTGAGTTACAAATAACATCAAACTGGTTAAAAATAAGTTTGAATCAGTTTCAAAATGTATATATATGGGTCTGTATCTTAATGTCAGCAGGCTTGAAACCCGGACAATGAGAACGTTGTTTTCTCCAAGTGGCAAACATACGTTCATGAGATGTGCTGATGTATACATCAGTATCTTTTCTGTTCCAAAGTGCTTTAAGGAGAGTCATAACATTTGTGTTTTACCCGTCTTATCTGTCTTCAGTTCTGACCACAAGATTTACTAGCTATGCCTCAGTCTGTGAGAAGAAAAACTCTGGTGTCACACCCATATCCCTTCAAAATTTTATTGGTGTGTGACACTTCCGTATAAGGTAACATTACTAAAAGTTTTCTTAATTTCTTGGTGCTTCAGGTTTTTCACATCCTGCTTTGACACTGTATATTTTGTCTTTGGAGTGCCCTCACACTTATTGACCCTTTGTTGTTTGTCTTAGAGGTCTTCACTCAAAATGTCTTTAAGCACAAAAGGTAACTGTATTTTTATTTTTATTCTAAAACTCACTTTGTTTTCCTCTGAAAGATTGAGTCCATGGAATGTAGCAATATACAAGAGAAACATGGCGTTGAAATCTAGAAGAGGTAAATCATTAATGGCAGCTGGAGAAGGGATCTGGAGCTGCTGATTAACAGACATCAAGTCAAATGAACCATTATATCTTGGAATGCTTCTCATTTGCTATTCTGTAACATGTTTACAGATATTCATGACAAATGCAGGCAGCTGTGACATGTAAACAGGAGAACTCACCTAGGGAATATGTATGACTTTAGACATCAGAGCCATAAATCTAAAATCACCTCCCTGTCACATTTTGGAGCAAGTAGTCTTGACCATTCCTGACTTTTACTTCAGTCTGAGAATCAATGGTGAGTGGGACATGGCAGGAATAACAGCAGAGGACCACAGTTCTGGTGTGCAGTGCAAGGCAAATAATCTCCTGGAATTTTAGTGTACAAGTTCTGTATTTGCCCAAAACTGTGCATTCCAGACCTACACCTCACAGGTATGTGTAGATTTTGATGCTTACCAGTCAGGGGTGTATATTCACTGTCATATTGCATTGTTGATATCTGCCATTCTATGGGCTTTGCAGTCAGATACCAACAGATCAGTAGGGCTGGATTGCTGCCAAACACATAGTGAAAGTCATCCTTTTCCACTTAAATTTTTGAGGAGGGTACTATGGTACAAATAACTTCCAAAACAGACACATGACATAATTGTCTAAAGTGCCAATATTTTACATGTAGGCCTCAGTGCTATCAAAAGAGTACAAGCACCTTCATCAGTTCCTACCTTGGAGTCCTCTGTGATCATGTCAGATCAACAGGTGTCAATAGAGTGTGACTGTAGCACTTGAGTATTTTCTCAAGACACCTCATCTGTAGCAGGAGGTTTGCTGTTTTTTGGCACACCTCTCCTCCAGCTGTAAACTGTGTGCTAAGAAGGATTTCACTTTAGTGCAGGAAACTGCCCTGGAACAACAGAGACCTCCATTAGTAACTTCATTGGACTGCACTTAGTCTTTGGGGAAAACACAGTGGGATAGGGATCTTCACAAATACAGACAAAGGGTTAAGAGGAGAAGAAAAAACTTCACATTCCAGAAGTGAAGAGGAAGATTTCTCTATATGGAGAATTAATTTTCCTCCTCATGATTCTGATAAGGAAGATTCTTATTCACGTTCTCCAAGTTCTTGACAAGGAGAACATTTTTGCATGAAACTTTAAATTTCTTGAGAGGAATTTTGGTTTTCCAGTATTTAATCCCTTATCTACATGGAAAACATATAAAGACATAATGCTTCCACGTGCTAAATGGTGTTATAAAAATGTGCTGAAGTCAGTTAGTGCCCTGATTCACACCTAAAATGCTGATAGGCTATGTAAAGCTTTCTTAGACAGAATTTGTGTAATGGTCACAAAGCTGGTCCTGCAACTATCACATTGTCAACTTATACCCAGAGTGGGATAATTATTCCCCAGCTATTGCATAACAATTCAAAGTCAATGGATAAATATGTCAAAACCTTAGGGGTTAGAGCAGGAGTCTCAAGCTCCCAGCCCACTGGCCTGATGTGGCCCATCAGGTTTGTAGCTTATAGAATTTTGCCCCAATTCAACTTGCATCTGTAAAGCAAAATCCAGTCACTTTGTAAGCCAAACCACACTGACAAGTGCTTGTTTTTATGGTTTGGTTGATTTTAGCAGTTCCTCTTTCTCACTGGTTTGACTGTAGAGCCAGAGACTACTTAGAGCACAAAACAAAAGCAGAAGCACTTAGATTCTAAGTGCTTCTGCTGCTAGTCTGTTTTGAGGTCCAAGAAGTAGGATTAACTCGTAGTGTGGAGTGCTTCATGTACCAGGTGATTCACACAGCTCTACATGAGGTGCAAATCACTTGGTATATGCAAAACAAAGCAGTGTGTTACATATACCAAGTGATTTCTGCATCTCTGTATGAGGGTATAATCACTAGGTATAAGACACCACACACACACTGAAGTATAAATATACCTAATGTTTCTGGATGTGGGTGTGTGTTAGTTATATCTGGTGTGTGAATGATTACTGCTGTGTGTTTCTGTTTATTTTTTGTCATTGTTCTGTCTTTTGGCTTAGCCCTTGAGCTATTTCATTTGAGACTACTAGGTTAAGCATTGACTTGTATGACTAATCACATTTCATTATAGCTACATGTTGGAGCACATTCAGTAAAATCTACAGACTGTTCCCAACAGTAATGCCACATGCCATATACAAAATAGAGAAACCAGATAAGAGGTATAGAAGACAGGATCGCGTGCATGCACTGTGAAATGTGCTTAAGGTGCTATGGATGCTGCTTTAAGAGTGGCCATGTCATGGGTAGTTTTAATAAGGCCAGCTTGGCGTAAAACAGAATCTTATAATGATGATATGAGATCAAGATTTCTGAATGCTCTTGCAACTTGGTTTATTTAATCACCCAGCTGATAACATTATTATTGAGTTAGAAAATTAATGAGGTCCTCATTCAGGGTAATGTATGCATCTCCTACCCTTTAGGTTCAGAAATATGATACCTACTCATAAAACCCTTTTTATGGGCAGGGGAACTCCCTCACAGCCATTCTGTTGGCAGTATTAGTCTGTCTGTAATTCAGGTGCATCAGGAAAGAGCAAGTACAACCAGATATTTTTAAAATGACAGCTACTTTCCCCTTTATTCCTTCTAACTCCCTGGAACTCATTTGGAGGTTAGTTCTAGAATTGTTTCTTTGCCTGGCAATGGTTAACCACCAATGGTTAACTGTAAGCAGTTCAATGTAATTGTGCAACAAAATTTGTTCACAACAGTTGAACACACCATCTTAAGAGCCTTCAATCGTTTGATCAAGTTCTGGCAAAGAATATTGTCCAAAGGGTTCTTGTCAGAAGATAAGGTGTTTATTCTAGGTATACTGTGCAATGTCTTAGTACAATAATTCTGAACAAAGCCAACATTAACTTGGGGGACAGAGGCAGCCCAGAATCAGGCACAGACTTTAAATATTGCTCTTATAAACTTAGAAAGTAATTAGAATAGCAGGCTTTGCATTAACATGAATTTTCTGAAGGGCATGAAGTTTGAAATATCAGATGTCTCTCACTATTTTGTGACTTAAATCATCAATGATTTATCAGAAAGCCATAAATTTTATGATGAACAGACAAAGAATATGAGGCAAAAAATCTGGACATTTTGCATAATTCTGTACATTTGAGAGTGATTATTTCACACCATTTATGGTTCTAGAAAAGGACAGCACCTTGAGTAGTTATAGACTATAATGACATGAGGGAACGCTCAAGAAACAAGGAGAGATTGAGATTTTGGATGCAGATCCTTAAGGAGAATAACAATTGCTACACACAATATTATATTCATAAGGAAGCAGAAATTATTCTAAGAACTAAGCCAACATGGATGTGGAGAAGGGAGAGTCTGCCAATAAGGATAACTTCAGTTAGGGGTACAGAGAATAGACAAGATGAGGCTGGAATTTACTGGTGAAAACTGGCAAAGGAACCAAGGTATTGGGAGCAAATAATTAGAGGGGGGAAAGGTAATAGAATGGGAAGAAGCTTGTAATTCAGGCTAGAAGACTGGCTTCCCTATCGAGGACTGACGTCAGAGTACAGGGAGGGGGGGATCCTAAGTGAAAGACCAGCACTGGTAGAGTTTTTAGTTGAATCTAGAGCAAAAGCTGCTGTTAAAGGGATGATTAGTAGGGCATATAAAAGTATTGTTTGATATCTGTAGGAATCAGAAGGGATTGTTGGGAAGATAAATTGGATAAACAATTAAAAGTAGTCCTTCTTTAATAACATACAAATTAGTAATTTTTGTATCAAACAATTAAGGAAATAAGTCACATGCGAAGAATTAGCCAGCCATACCAGTTCAACAGTTGAACAACTTTTTTTCGTGTAAATAAAAGTAAGACCAGTCATAATAACTCACATATTACCATCATAAACTTAGTAATAATCAATGACATGCATAAAATGGCACAAACCGAGCCATTGTAATCTCGAATAAAAACGGCATGTATGTCAAGCCGATGTATAAACTAACTGTCAAAAAGTGGTGAACGAAAGGGACATGGTGTGTAAATCCATCTATTTCCAGAAGCCTGACCTATGTATTCCTTAATCAGTTACACCAACTCCTGACAGGTACACTGTGAAAAATGTAAAGAATATAAAAAAGTCAACCACCAAGCAGCGTATTCCAGTGTCAGCAGAAGTATGTAATAAAGTGTAAAAATTAATATAAGAACATATGTTCTAAAAAAATTAGCAAAGGATTGTATGTTATAAAATTGTAGTCCCCTCTTAAATACAGGTAAACAAACAATCATACCTGAGGGTTTCCAGCCCAAATATACCATCAAAATGTGATGGTCTGGATTTTAGTAATCCTGCTACGGTCTAATTCACCCTATTATCGGACCAAGCTGTGTGCGAAAGCAAAAAAAAAAAAATGAGTCCCAACCCGTGGTGGTGTGACTTTGAATAAGTACTAGGGATATAAGTCCTAAATAGTTGTGATAGCCCTCTAAGAGTTTACAGACCATGAGTTATCTAGTTTATTAATCAGTTGATTTTCCAATAGTCAGACCGCCTTGACATGTACCTTGTTCTCTATACCACTCTACCTATATGAGTGGGTCCAGGGAAGGAGGTCTGCGGGAATATCAGCCAGGAAAGACTGAAAGAGCAAAAGCCCCTAAGGTCCGTAAGTTGGATCCAGACCCAGCCCTTACAAACACTACCTTCCATGAAAAATCGTCGTGATCCATAAGACAAGCACCAACCTCAACCAGAGTTAGTAGTGGGGAACACTTCAGCCCCAGCCTTTACATCACCGAGATAACAAAGCCTTTCTTGGGCAGTGAGGCCCAGATGCTATACTAAAGTGTATAGAAGATGCTGAAGTACCCTAGCAGATCCTGCCCATGTCAAAAGGCAGCGTGCATTAAAAAGGCAACAAGTAACATCCCAGAACTGTAAGCCAATATAATGGCAAATGAATAAAAATAATGAAACATGAAAAACCAAAATAAAAAATCATGTCTACCTAATCCTATATTTAAAAAGACAAGGTAGCTTCAATTTGTGTTCATGTAACCAATAAAGTAAAATTTCTAAAAACATGATGTTATCTCAAGTAACTCCTTAATTTTAATAAACAAGAAATATTACAGTTGTCATTGAGGCCAGGTGGTTGAAATGCATTAAGTTTAAGTTGCCACTGAAGCTCTTTTGTTTCCAAAATGATCGGGGAAGGCCACCCCTTATATTATGAGGACATGATCAATGGCAGAAAAGAAAATTGTGGTCTTTGTTTAAAATGATATGTTTTGAGAGTGCATTATCATCCTTGCTTTTTTTAATTGCATAGGTATGCTGGTATATTCTCTCCTTAAATTTTTGCTCAGTTTTTCCAATGTAGAATGCAGAACAGCAAACACATTGAGCTAGGTAGACCAGAAATTTAGTATTACAGTTGACTTTATAATGACAAGTTACTTTTTTGCCATTTACAGTTTGTGTGCTCCCTGTTCTGATGTATTTGCAAAAATTGCAATTACCACATGTGAAACTACCTTTCTGCCGTGAATGAAAATCAAAATGTGTTTTTGCTTCTAAATAGTTCTTTAGGTTTTTACCCCTTCTATAAACTATCAGTGGTTTTTCCCCCAATTTTTCAGCTAAACCACTATGACTAGAGATGTAGTACCAATTTTTAAATAAAATGGAGTTAATCATCCTAGAATCCATGTTGTACACTGTTATAAAACTAAGGGAAAAATTATTCTCTTTGTTGCTAAGAGGTAGTTCAGAAGCAACAGGGGAACTTGATGTTAACATTAAATTGTCAGCTGTGGGATCATCCCCAACATATTGGGGATGATCCCACAGCTGACAATTTAATGTTAACATCAAGTTCCCCTGTTGCTTCTGAACTACCTCTTAGCAACAAAGAGAATAATTTTTCCCTTAGTTTTATAACAGTGTACAACATGGATTCT
Source organism: Protopterus annectens (assembly GCF_019279795.1). Taxonomy (NCBI): domain Eukaryota; kingdom Metazoa; phylum Chordata; order Ceratodontiformes; family Protopteridae; genus Protopterus; species Protopterus annectens. Next base: position 478,728,841 of record NC_056748.1, read on the forward strand.
AGGATGATTAACTCCATTTTATTTAAAAATTGGTACTACATCTCTAGTCATAGTGGTTTAGCTGAAAAATTGGGGGAAAAACCACTGATAGTTTATAGAAGGGGTAAAAACCTAAAGAACTATTTAGAAGCAAAAACACATTTTGATTTTCACTCACGGCAGAAAGGTAGTTTCACATGTGGTAATTGCAACTTTAGCAAATACATCAGAACAGGGAGCACACAAACTGTAAATGGCAAAAAAGTAACTTGTCATTATAAAGTCAACTGTAATACTAAATTTCTGGTCTACCTAGCTCAATGTGTTTGCTGTTCTGCATTCTACATTGGAAAAACTGAGCAAAAATTTAAGGAGAGAATATACCAGCATACCTATGCAATTAAAAAAAGCAAGGATGATAATGCACTCTCAAAACATATCATTTCAAACAAAGACCACAATTTTCTCTTTTCTGCCATTGATCATGTCCCTCATAATATAAGGGGTGGCCCTTCCCCGATCATTTTGGAAACAAAAGAGCTTCAGTGGCAACTTAAACTTAATGCATTTCAACCACCTGGCCTCAATGACAACTGTAATATTTCTTGTTTATTAAAATTAAGGAGTTACTTGAGATAACATCATGTTTTTAGAAATTTTACTTTATTGGTTACATGAACACAAATTGAAGCTACCTTGTCTTTTTAAATATAGGATTAGGTAGACATGATTTTTTATTTTGATTTTTTATTTTGGTTTTTCATGTTTTATTATTTTTATTCATTTGCCATTATATTGGCTCACAGTTCTGGGATGTTACTTGTTGCCTTTTTAATGCACGCTGCCTTTTGACATGGGCAGGATCTGCTAGGGTACTTCAGCATCTTCTATACACTTTAGTATAGCATCTGGGCCTCACTGCCCAAGAAAGGCTTTGTTATCTCGGTGATGTAAAGGCTGGGGCTGAAGTGTTCCCCACTACTAACTCTGGTTGAGGTTGGTGCTTGTCTTATGGATCACGACGATTTTTCATGGAAGGTAGTGTTTGTAAGGGCTGGGTCTGGATCCAACTTACGGACCTTAGGGGCTTTTGCTCTTTCAGTCTTTCCTGGCTGATATTCCCGCAGACCTCCTTCCCTGGACCCACTCATATAGGGAGAGTGGTATAGAGAACAAGGTACATGTCAAGGCGGTCTGACTATTGGAAAATCAACTGATTAATAAACTAGATAACTCATGGTCTGTAAACTCTTAGAGGGCTATCACAACTATTTAGGACTTATATCCCTAGTACTTATTCAAAGTCACACCACCACGGGTTGGGACTCATTTTTTTTGCTTTCGCACACAGCTTGGTCCGATAATAGGGTGAATTAGACCGTAGCAGGATTACTAAAATCCAGACCATCACATTTTGATGGTATATTTGGGCTGGAAACCCTCAGGTATGATTGTTTGTTTACCTGTATTTAAGAGGGGACTACAATTTTATAACATACAATCCTTTGCTAATTTTTTTAGAACATATGTTCTTATATTAATTTTTACACTTTATTACATACTTCTGCTGACACTGGAATACGCTGCTTTGTGGTTGACTTTTTTATATTCTTTACATTTTTCACAGTGTACCTGTCAGGAGTTGGTGTAACTGATTAAGGAATACATAGGTCAGGCTTCTGGAAATAGATGGATTTATACACCATGTCCCTTTCGTTCACCACTTTTTGACAGTTAGTTTATACATCGGCTTGACATACATGCCGTTTTTATTCGAGATTACAATGGCTCGGTTTGTGCCATTTTATGCATGTCATTGATTATTACTAAGTTTATGATGGTAATATGTGAGTTATTATGACTGGTCCTACTCTTATTTACACGAAAAAAAGTTGTTCAACTGTTGAACTGCATGGCTACACCCCTTCGGGGCGTGACTTATTTCCTTAATTTTACATGCAGGATTGTTTGGATAGACGGGGCAGCTTCATTCTCAGTATGGCTTGCTGCAAAATTTAGGTTATTATACCTTGTCGGCAACACTTTTTGGTGAACATTTTTAGGTATGTCTGCACATTATTTACTAATGTGTATAATATGTAATTAAAGAAGGACTACTTTTAACTTTGTACAACCTTAAACTACTTTTTAACAATTTGCAAAATGTTTATCAGCATTTGGATATCGCTAACTTGCGGTTTATTTTTGGAAAACTGAAAGGGTTAGCAGTTGCTAAATCCGATTAGGGTTACACTCAGTTTAGGCAATTGCAACATGAGTAAAATTTACACCAAGCTCTTTTGGCTTATTGTTATCTTTTCGATAGTTTGTTCACATATCGGCTTGAAAAATAAGCCGTTGTTATTTAGATTTTTAGGCAACAGCAGCTTGGATAGGTTTCGTTTGTTACATATTATTGGTGATGACTAATGTGCTATGATGGCAATGTGTTTTTAACAGACTGGGTTCTTATTTTATTTTTTATAAGTAAGCTGTTTATCTGTTAAGTTACATGACTACATCCCCTGTACCTTTAACAATGGGGCACCACTTAATGCATTTGGCGCCTTTTTTAGTTTAAAAGGAAACTGTTACAGACTTGTCTTTGTACTCTGAGGAAGCTATAGCAGGAGCTGTAGCGAAAACGTTGCTTGTTTTGGATAAATAAAAAGAACGTTCAGTTTCATTTTGCTGAGTGGATTATTTGGCTTTCTGAACACTCCTGTTCAAACTTAGAAAGTAATTAGAATAGCAGGCTTTGCATTAACATGAATTTTCTGAAGGGCATGAAGTTTGAAATATCAGATGTCTCTCACTATTTTGTGACTTAAATCATCAATGATTTATCAGAAAGCCATAAATTTTATGATGAACAGACAAAGAATATGAGGCAAAAAATCTGGACATTTTGCATAATTCTGTACATTTGAGAGTGATTATTTCACACCATTTATGGTTCCAGAAAAGGACAGCACCTTGAGTAGTTATAGACTATAATGACATGAGGGAACGCTCAAGAAACAAGGAGAGATTGAGATTTTGGATGCAGATCCTTAAGGAGAATAACAATTGCTACACACAATATTATATTCATAAGGAAGCAGAAATTATTCTAAGAACTAAGCCAACATGGATGTGGAGAAGGGAGAGTCTGCCAATAAGGATAACTTCAGTTAGGGGTACAGAGAATAGACAAGATGAGGCTGGAATTTACTGGTGAAAACTGGCAAAGGAACCAAGGTATTGGGAGCAAATAATTAGAGGGGGGAAAGGTAATAGAATGGGAAGAAGCTTGTAATTCAGGCTAGAAGACTGCCTTCCCTATCGAGGACTGACGTCAGAGTACAGGGAGGGGGGGATCCTAAGTGAAAGACCAGCACTGGTAGAGTTTTTAGTTGAATCTAGAGCAAAAGCTGCTGTTAAAGGGATGATTAGTAGGGCATATAAAAGTATTGTTTGATATCTGTAGGAATCAGAAGGGATTGTTGGGAAAATAAATTGGATAAACAATTCACAAAGAAACAATGAGAGGACATATGTATGGATCCCAGATGTGCAACAACTTATAGAAGATTTAGGATTTTTGCTCAGAAATGTTAGCATAGATATTTTTATGACACAAGCAGACCTCAAAGAATTTTTCCTTGGATAGATTGCAAATGTTTGGGTTGTGATAGGGAAGAAAGAGGTAATTGGGAACATATTTTGTAGGAGTGTAATGAGTTGGCAGACTTTAAAAATTCTCTGAAAACTACACTGTCTGAAATACTCAGCAACTGGTGTAACTAAGGAAATGTGATACAGGATCTGAAATACCTAGAAATAGTAATGCCTTGCTGAGTTCAATTGTGGCAGCTCCCTAAAAAGCAATTATTAGAAAATGGAAATCAAAGTCTAAACCACCGGTATTAGAAGAATTGAACATAGTAACAGAGATAAACGACCTGGAAATGGGATCTTTAGCAAAGGGTAGGAGCAAATTATATAGAAACAATAGAGATTGTGGGGAAAATACATGCAAAATAGTGTTTTGGAGGAGGAATGAGCTTTAAGGGAAGGCAGGAATTGAATGAGCTATGTCATGTTTGACTGACATTGACTGTATAGAAAATTATTTGTCATGTATAATGTTTGCAACTGAAAATATGTCACTGTGGTCTGTTTTCTTTTTTATAAATGCAGGATTGCCTATGTCATAAGTGATAATTCAATAAAGATGTTTTTGTTTAAAAAAATATAAGAACAGGTCTGTAAATGGTAAGATATTCCAAAACAAAAACATGGCACTGGCTCGTGGTTCACAAAAATAAAAACCTTTTTAATTAGAATATATAAAATAGAAGCCTCTGAATAAAATATAAAACTTTACAATGCAAAAAAACTACTCAGTACAATAAGCGCTTTTATCTCATAATTTGAAACTTCATCAGATAATACTAATTCACAAAATACAGCTTAAAAAGTTTCAATGAAACATTTTAGCCAGCCGTCACACCCTCATATTAACCAAGCTCTCAAATATTTTAACCAATCCAAGAGAACAACCAACAAATCCTTTTAGAAAAGCATGGCAAAAAACCTTTGACCATCTTCATTGGCCAATGAAAGACCACCAAACTCCATTACATATGCAAAATTCAAGTGAAAGCGTTATAAAAAAAATTAGTAAAAAAAAAAATAATAAATAAATAAAAAGAATAAAAAAAATATTAAATGTAGTGGCTAATAAAATTCTATCTCTGCAATGATTTTTAACTTTTTTACGGGGTTGACGACTTCTGCCTAATGCCAGATAGGGACAGAAGAAGAAGGAGTAGAAAGACCATTGACTGCATGGTGTACAGGGCTGAGTTCCTGACCATGACCCAGATAACCTGAGAATGAACAGCAGTCTGAGTACTGGAAGACTGATTAAGGGGAGTAATGATGGAACGCTGCCCTCTCTGTCCGTCTCTGGCAAGATGTGGAATGACATTTGTCACAGGGTGTACATGCTGTTAATGTCCCCTGCTGGAGACCAGAGTTCCTAATGGAAACTGTCTGTTTGTAGGGAAGCAGGGCCATTTACAGGCTTATGTCACTTAAGGACGTGAAGGAAGGCCTTCTCTTTGCCCATTGCAAAATCACCCATTAAATGCTGCTGGGCATGCATGGAAGAATATTTAAGGATAATGTAGAAACCCCTCTGATAGCAGTTTGAATAATGGCTCCACCATGATAGTGCTGTCCAATGGAAACACCATGACTGGAGGCCAGATGGTTCACAGGTCTGGATGGATAAAAAAATTGAATTAAAAAAAAAAAGTTAACAGATATTGCATAGAGATTTGATTAATACTTAAAAAGCTGTGTTAACAAGACATGGGGTTCTTTATGCGATAATGTCTGATAACAGTTCACAATGTGCAACTAAATAATTAAAAAAAAAATCATAGCAGTTTGACTTCCAATAGTCATTTGGTCAAGTTAACAGGACAGTACAGCCTGTTAAAAGCCTTATTAATAAATCACATAGAATTAACAGTGGCTGTTATGCTGACATGCAGTTAATTTGTGGGGAACAGAACAATTATTTCATTGCAAGGAGTAGATGCTTAGTTGCTGGTAAGTTAAAAGGTAGAATTTCTACACCCCCTCCTCATTAAAATCAGAGAATTTATTCCAATTTTATATTGAAACAATATCAATCTAGGAAATACTTTACTTTGATCATTAGTAAGATGTCTACCTTCATTAAGAGAAGACAGAGTGAGAATACAGCAAGTTCCTTTGAGAAGCTGCCAGGACTGACTGGGAAACAATAAGAGTAACACACTGCATGTTTTTTACACTTAGGGTGGAAAATGCCTGGAAAAAAAATAATTCAAGACAAAGGTCTCATAGTGACTGTGTTTTTGATGCCCCACCCCCCAGTGCCCCCACACTGGAGGCAATTTGCAAAATGTTCAGAGATGTATCCAGAGAGATTTCCAAAATGCATTTCAGTCAGACACAAAGAATGAACTTGGAGTTCATCCAAGTCCAGACTGTACTGATGATTTGTTATCTGAAGAAGTCCCTAGTATATTAGTATCAGCAATGCTGACATCTGAATTTTCCAAGTGTTCAAGTCAGATAGATACTTATCCAGTCTAGAAGTCTGAAAAGTATTAAATGATATTCAAGTGTGCTGCTCTTGTACCAGTAAAGTGGATTGGTTTTGTGTCTGATGAAGAGAAATATTTTTCTTTAGAGTAACAGAATTTAAAAGCAGTCTTGTGTTTGAAATGATGCCTGTACAGTCTTCTCTCCAAAATGTTAAATGCCTGTGTAATATACAATAACTAACCACCAAAATGACTTTTTTGTCATAAAAGCGAGGGATGTAATATTGTGTCTGTGTGTGTGTGTGTGTGTGTGTGTGTGTGTGTATATATATATATATATATATATATATATATATATATATATATATATATATATATATATGCTTGTATTTATTTCTTTAAGAGACTTGCATTTTTAGTCACTGCCAGTATCCGACAGTGTAAATCATGTGATCTGTTAGTTTAGTCTGAAGTCGATGCTAATGATGCTGGCTGCATACAAACTATGACCGCCTTATTATTTGTTTATTTTCTAATACCATATTACAGTACATGTGTCTGAGACTATATGACTTTGGAAGTGAGAATAGTTAAGCATCTGTGGTGTGCGGGGATGGATGCAGGAAGACTTCTCCATGTGCAGAAACTTGAAATTGGAGGCTTGTGATACTGACAGTTTAACCTTTTTATGTTAATATTGTTCATTGTGAATGTTGTGTTTTAAGTATTTTCATTTTCTTGCTTTTGGTCTCAGGATGTTGTGATTCACCATACTGTGCTGCAGTCAGTAATGGGGATTTGGTGGAATTAAATGTGAGTGGTCAGACAGGCAGAAGAGGTTTGAAAAAATGAAGGGATGGTACGGAACATAACTGCTCTAGTCATTTAGTGGTTAAGCCCACAGTGACTATAACAATTAAAGGCAGGGTTTGGAATATGGTGTGTTATGAAATGATGAAGACAGCTAATGGTGTTTATCAGATAAGAGAACAATTAAAAAAAACACTGATGCAGGTGAAGGGTCATACAGCAAAATTCAGGGTTTTCACAGAAGTGACTAAAACATGTATATGAAAACTTAGAGTACCCATCCTGAAACTATTCTAAGCAGTAATTCAGATAAGCATACTGTAAAATGTAGACAATAACAGATAAATAATGTATTATTCACATTGCATGTTAAACTTTAAAATTATTAGGCAAACAGTTCGTAAACAACACATCACAATTGGCATAATGGTCAAGGTCTATACTCTAGTACACAAGGTACAAGGTTTAATCCTGACCACTGGCCAGTGCCTGTGTGGAGTTTGCATTTCCACCCCTATGTCTGTATGAGGTTGCTCCCACCTCCCAAAATATCCACCTAATTCTTCCAAAACAAAAAAAATCAAATGGATTCGTGGGCAGCAGCAATATTCTGTGGTGCCTATCAGGAGAAGAATTATATAGACCAAATGCTTTAGGCATCAGCTATGAAGCACAGTAACCTCTAGATAGGAGAGCAAAGATCACAGACCAAGTGCCACATCAGGATTAACCACACAATGAATGATGTAAAACCTGTCTAGATGAGCTGGTCAAGTTGACTAATGTTGCCAGAAAATGGGTGTTTGCTGGTGATTAGTGGATTGAGGACCTGGCCTACTCAGACTTACACTAAGGACCCGTGCTAACTGTAGGAGGGGTCTGTGGGCCAGAGTGTATAAAGCATAAAGCCCAGTGACCCTGGGTCAATTAGCCACTGGTCATCTGATGTCCAATTGCCCACCTTAGGTTACTTGAGATTGCTCTGTTGAGTGAAAGCTGGTTGATAAGAGCTCCCTAATCCTCTGCACCAATGCCAGACTTACAGTTAAAGCAGTAAACATGAGTTGGTGTTGATAATGGGGCATCTAAATGCTCATCTCCAGCCAGACAGAATAGGATATGGGGACCTACTGGGTCTACGTGGATGGAGCAACAGGAAGGAGGAGGAGAGACCATTCCTGGCTTCTGCCTGGTAGATGGCTTGATGGTGACCAACACAGCTCAGCAATAGAGACAGTCACAAGATCACATATAAGAGTGGCCAACATGCAATTTGGGTAGACATCCTCCTAGTAAGGAAAGGACATTGGGGTAAAATCAGAGATTGCAAAGTCATCCCCAATAAAGCATTTGGCCCACACCCTAAAGTACTGATGGCCACAGTCAGCTGTAAGCAATGATCAGAGAAGGCTGTAAGGTCAACCAAGACTTGGTAACTGCCTGGAGCAAACACACAAGATTTCAAGGCAGTCAAGGCTCTAGCACCTCAAGAAGAAAAAAAAGTGGAGTGAAAGAAGAGTGACAGCCTGTCAAAACAGCATACATGAAGACTATAGAGCATGTATGTCACTAAGACAGGTATGGAAATAAGGTACGTAAGGAAAGCTGGTAGTGTAATGCAGAAGTCCTGGAAGTCATTAAAAAAAGGATTGCAAAAAATGTGGGAGATAGAAAAGACAGAACAGGCTAAGGAAGGAATACTGGTTGGCTAACAAAGATGCTATGAAAGCAGTTGCAACTCCAAAGAACAAGCCTCAGAGGCACTCTACCAGCTCAGCAGATGGCACAAAGAAAGTCTATCATTTAGCAAGGCAAAGACAGAAAATAGTCATCAGACACTTTTCATAAGTGATTCCAGCAACCTGCTCAGAGATCCACAGGGTATCAAAGGCAGTTGAAAGGAGTACTTCCAATAGCTTCTGAATAAAGAAAATTCCACAGAAGCAGTACTGCTCCAGAGTCAGCCTCTTTTAAAAGAGAAAGAAGCGCCCACCCTAGAAAATGTAAGAACACCACTAAGGAAAATGAAGTCTGGGAAAGCAGCAGACTCCGATGAGTTGAACATGAGGTGAAACTGAGTAAAGAGAAGACAGTTGTCGTGGCAGCAAGTGGAGGAAATCAGAAGCTGAAAATCAAGATAGAAGGGAAAATAGTGGAACAGGTCTGAATGAGGAGATCAGAGCTAAAATCAGAGGAACTGCAGCCAGCTAGTATGGAGTGGCAGGGATAGTGTTTGACAGAAGAAAGTCCAAGAAGCAGAAAATTAAGGTATACAAAACAACAGTGTGACAAGTACTTCTGTTTGATATGGAAACCTGGGCAGTGAAGGCAGAGCAGTTGAGGAAGCTAGAGGTGATGGAGATGAAGTGCTTAAGGTGTGTTAGAATGCATTCTGTGGGACAGATGAAGAATTGAGGATGTCAGAGCAGAAGCCAAAGTAGTTCCAGTTGCAGAGAAGGTCAAAGAACAGTTTATGATTCAGGTACGTGTGCAGGAAAAATGAAGATTATCTTGTGAAGAAGATTTGTGAGAGAGGCAAGAGGAAATGATGGCATCTAGCAAAGATATGGATGGATTGTGTGAGAGAAGATCTGCCACAGTCAGGCATAACTGTCAAAGAAGGTAGGAGAGTACCATTGAATCAAGAAAGTTGGTGACATGGCCACAACCCAACCCCATGTAGAAAATGGTAAAATAATGATAATGCATTGTAAACGAGTATGTCAGGCATATAGAAATTGATCAGCTTGACTCGCTCAACATCTAGCAGAATTAAAACTTAAGGGTACCAGCAAGCACACAAAATTAAACAGGCTATCGTATTCAGTAAGTTTCAGGTGTAACTGTGCAAGTTGGCAAGAAATGAGAACTGTGCCATTAAGAGGCAGTGTCCCGGGGTAAAATAAATTGTGAATAAGCTAAAGTTAGGATGGATGTTTTTTTTTTAAACAAGAAATATCCTTATTAAATGATCAAGTATGACACAGGCAATCATACATTTACATAAATGAAAACAAACCAAAACAACTACATATTTTTTGAGGGCCAATATTTCCAACAAGTTAGAGGCGTAGCTGTAGGAGCAGCTTGTGCCCCCACATACACTGACATAGTACTTTTGGGATGGGAATTGAAACATGTTTTTTATTGTGAGTTTTGGAACAATATACAATTATACATTAGGCATTTAGATGACATTTTTATTTTATGGGAAGGTAAGACACTATACCCGAATTTATTGGATATTTGAATCATACTATTAATTTTTTGGTGTTCACACACAAATTTAACATCAATAAGGTACACTATCTGGACGTTAGTACTGCACACCATCATGATGGCTTTAAACCTAACATTTATCATAAAAACACATTCTGCAACTCATACTTACACTTTTCTAGTTGCCACCCCTTATCACATAAAAATTGTTTAGTCAAGGGGCAGGCTATAAGGATTGTTCGTATGACCTCCCATTTTGATGATGTTAGAGGGGAACTTTTGAAACTTAGAGAGATGTTTCTTGAGAGGGAATACCCTGAAAAGATGGTGGATGACATTCTTGAGAATGTATACAGGGAATGGGGAAACAAATGTAAACCCTTGTTGGATGTGGATTTATCTCACAGTGATGGCAAAACTCCTCCCCTAGTTACCAGTTTGAAAAGGCTTATATTGTCCAACACAGACCCTTTTCTGGGGAAAAAAGAAATGTATATAGAAATTGGAACATATTTAGCATGAACAATGATGTAAAGGTAGCAGTAGGTGACGAGCTGTTTTTTATAAGTAAAGTTGGCAGCAACCTTAAAAAACTATTGGAAAATAAGAGGTGTTGCAAATGTCCACTTGTGGGGGTTGGCACCAAACCTTGTGGGACTTGCAGTCAATGTCCCTATACGCATAAAAGTCAGACAATTACCGTAACAAATTGTGTGTGTACTGAAATTCATTTTGAGAGGGAACTGTCTTACTAAAAGTATAGTATATTTGGCTGTGTGTGACTCCTGCAGTAGTTTTTATGTGGGTAAAAGGGAAATGTCTTTCAAAACTAGAATTTACGAACACCTGTATGATATTAAAAATAAAAAAGACACAAATGCCTTATACAAAGATTCCCTTGTTTGTCAAGTGTTTGTGAAATTCAGTTTTGGTATATTTGAAACATTAATTACAGATTCCAGAGGGGGACTGGAAAAATTTACTTAGTAAAAAGGAGTTACAGTGGCAGCTCAGATTAGCTGCCTACCTCCCTCCAGTACTTAACGACTCTCTCTCCTTAATGCCAGTTCTAAGGGAAAGATCTGATGGACTATATGGTACTTAAACTTGGTTGGTTAGGATTTTTAAAAAAATTCCTCATGTTTTACACCTTCCTTCTCCATTTTTTTGTTTGCACACTTTATTCCACAATTTTTAGTTATACTGGTCTACATTTTATATTTTATATTCATCACTGTTATGTGCATTTATTTACAACATATTAAAGGTTTTAGGATTATTTTTTATACAAATTAAATATACACTACTGTCGAGTTTCATTTGTTTTAAGCTGTTTACAGTTTTTGGACCTTTGGAAAGAGAGAAGTCGTCACATGATTAATTTATACAACTTAATTTGCAATTTTTATACCAATGACAAAACTTTGTTGGTTATTTAAACATTGTAAATATGTTTTAGTTGTTATTCTGATGAAGTCCCCTGTCAGAGGGACGAAAGTGCTCAATTTTTACAATAAATTAGTGTTCCTGCTATCCTTCAGTTGACACGTTTTATTCTTTGGTGTTAAGTATTTGCTCCTAATACCCTGGTTCCTTTGTCAGTTTTCTCCAGTAAATTCCAGCCCCCTATTATCTGTATCCCTAATTGCAGCATCTCCTTTCTCCATTCCCATGTTGGCTTAGTTCTTAGAATACTTTCTTCTATTTTATGAATATAATATTCTGTATGATTATTGTTATTCTCCTTAAAAGATCTGCATCCAAAATCCCAGTCTCTCCTTGTTTCTTGAGCTTTCCTCATTTCATCATCATCCCTTTCCACTTTGAATTATAGGTTTCTGCTTGTGCTATATATAGGAGCCTTAACTGCGTAGCTCTGAAATAAACTTTCAACTCAGGTAATCTCAATCTGCTGTGTTCTGTTAGAAGAATCAGGTTATCCCACTTGACTCTTGCCACCTTCCCCTCAGCACTTTATTTAATTACTATCCACATCTTCTTCTCTGGTTGATAAAAATATGCTTGACATGTATAAAACTGAAGGGACTAAAACATTTTAACTGCCTGTATGTTAATATCCATATCCATACAACAGAGCTTCCGATTTCACAGTTTTTGTATTATCTTTTGTTTAGTCTCTTCCCACATATCTTTAGCTGCCACATCAGAATCATTTTTAATCCATATTCCTAAGTACTTCATTTTATGTCCTCTTAAATATGGATGTTATTGTAGTCCAATCTCGCCTACATTCTTACCCGTGGGTTCGGAGCCAAACCTTGGCTCTGACTTGGCCATACTCTAGCTCGAAGTCTTTCAATTGGCTGGGTTAAGAAGGTATCCCATGCTGCACTGCTCCCTTTCCCAGATCTCATTTGCCGCTCATATAGCTCGGACGTGGTCTCGCTCTTGGCTGTGGTTAAGTATCACTTGTGTCTTTATTGACAGTTTTTTGCTTCAAAAAAGCTATTTTCATAGCTGTGTGTTGTGTGTGTACTGGTCTGATATTTAGTAAAAATGTTTCTTCTGGTATTTTTGTCTTTTGTGGTGTCCCGCTAACTGTTTCCCCTACGGGCTAGGCCCATTTCAGTTAGAGGATCTAGTCTGCCCCTTCTTCTGTGTTGTTTGTTAGTGTTAGTAGGTACCTATCCCTCGGGCTAGGACCGTTTAAGTTAGAAGACCTAGTCTTTCCTTGTGTTCCTGTTGAGACCGATTAAGTTAGAGGTCCTTTGCTTAGTTCCCGCACTTTATATATTAACGGTTGGTGTTTTCTCCCATTATGTCTAAGGATACGAAAGAGCATAAGCCCTCGGGCTTTAAGAAGTGTACTAAATGTGGTTATAAGATGTCTGTCACTGATTGACACTCTGTCTGTGTTTATTGTCTGGGGGCTATTCACCTACAGGAATCTTGTACTTTTTGCCATACATTTAGCCCGCGTGTTCTTCAGGAGAGGAAGAACAAACTAATTTTGAAAGGACTTTTGAAACCCTCCTTCGAGGAAGTTTTGGGAAGGGCTTCTAGCTTCAAGTCCTCTCCCTCTAAGACTAAAACTTCTAAGGCAAAAAAGCATTCTCCAGTTCCATCTGTATCCTCGGAGCCGTCGGGGAAAGTAGTGAAATCTACTGTGGCATCCTCTGTTCCACTGTCCTCGGAGCCGCAGGAAGTTAGTGTATTGACTGAATCTGCTTCGGCTCCAAGTCCTTCTGAGCCGTTTGCGGAGGTGCTAGTTCAGAGCCGGTCTCCAAATTTTAGGCAGGTCTCTCCTCCTCGTAGGTCTCCTTCGGAGAGGAGGTCTAGATCTCCTTCCTTATCTTCTAGGTCCTCCAGGACCCTTTCAGATGTGGATGTAGATAGAGTGGTGCAGAGACTGCTCCAGTCACTGGTACTGGCAAAATTGTTTTCGGCTCCAGCCCAGTCGGCTCCAGAGCCTGTCACCCAACCAGCATCGATACTTCCTCCACCAATTGAATCTCAGCTTTCGGAGCCATCTGATGTCCCTAGGTCGGCTCCGATGGCCCTTCCTGGCTTATCTCTGACTTCAGCTCCGACCCCGTTGGCTCCGTCTACGGGGTCCAGGACTCATGGTTCCTTGGTCAGACTCGAGGAGGAGGCCTCGGGTCACTTTTTGGCTCCTAGCCTCCCTCTCGGTGCTTCGGCGCGGGGATGCCTGACCTCTGCTTCAGCTTCGGACCTTGTCCCTTCTGCTCCGAGGTCTTCCATGGCTGTTCGATCTTCAGAGCCGGTGGGAACAGCTTTTAAGGCCCTGCGGACCACACTGGCAGGTCCTCAGCGACATCATTCAGCACTGACACTCTGTCCCCTCCAGCTCTGGTGCGGGTCTCTGATCGCCCTCTATCTTTTGACAGTGGAGACCCAAGGCATCAGGATACCCCCATGAGTGGTCCCTATATTTCTGAGGGCCCCTCAGTGTTTTTGCCTGAGGAGCCACCCAGAAAAAGAACGTGCAAGAGGAAGTACATTGACTCCCATGATGAGTCCCTCACGTCAGACACCGACCTCAAGGAATCAGAGGGGTTCCCCAAGTCATCCTCTGAGGATGTCTCTGTCTGACATCCTGGAAATTTTGAAGCAGAGGGGTGACTGTCCCTCCAAAGCTCCCTCCGAGGAGGAGTTGGTGTTCCTGAAGGCCTTTGGGGCTCAGCCCTCCGCCTCCTGGGTGTCTCCACCCTTCGAGCTTTTAGATCTGGTTTGTCGAAGGGTGTGGGAAACTCCTTACTCTGTGGAACCAGTCCCCAGGAGACCCAACAAATTCTTGTCCGCCCCCTCTGCCAAAGAGTTTCTATCCAAGGGAGTTCCTGTAGATGCTATGGTGGTGGCAGCGGCCACCAAGAAGGAACTGGCTGAGACTTCATCTACCGTCCATCCTCCTAACAAGGAGTCTAGGACTATGGACCGGTATGGGAAGCGTATGTTTTCTTCTGCGGCCTTTACACTGCAGTCACTGAATTACTTATCTCATTTTACACAGCTCCAAAGAGATCTCCTGAAAGAGCTTGGAGATGCTCTACAGGGTAACGTTTCTGATGTGGTGGCTCAGAAGGTCAGCTCTCAGATGTCTACCCTCCTCTATTGCTAACTCCTCCATGAGGGGCTGATCTCTTACGCAGCCGAAGGAGCGGGTAGGGCAGCAAGTTCGGGAGTTGCTCTTAGGAGAGACTCCTGGATGCACCTCTGTAATTTTGTGGAGGCCTTCAAGTCTACGTTCACTAATGCCCCGTTTGATGGTTCCTCCTTATTCGGAACCAAGGTGAAGGACACTCTCACTAGGTGCGAGCAAGAGGAAAAAACTCTGCTGTGGGAGTCCGTTTTTCCCTACCCTCTAAGCCTTATCCCAAGACCCAGATGGGTGGGAAGATGTGGTTCCAAAAATCGCAGAGGTTTTTTCATGACGCACAAGGAGAGTCCCCCTCCAGAGGCAGAGGAGGGGGTTGTAATTCTGGTAGATGCCGCCCTAGGGGCAGAGGAGGCCTGCGTAACCAGGGAGACTGCAATTCCTTTTGTGGTTCTCCATATCAGCACTCCTGATGGGAGGCACGACTTTGCATTTCTGCAGCCAGTCGGGGGTCGCATTTCACTATACCCAGAGGCCTGGCAAAGTATCACGCAGGACCAATGGGTATTAAAAATAGTTTCCGCGGGATATCACATTCCCTTCTCTTCAGCTCCCCCTCCGATCAAAAACATCCCAGATGTTCCACCCAATCAAAGGGATTCCGCAGCTTTAGAGGTTTTAAAGCTGCTAGAAAAAGGAGCCATCCAACCTGTCCCCTCAGACCAGATCGGATTAGGGACTTACTCCAGATTCTTTTTGGTGCCGAAAAGGACAGGTGACCTGAGACCCATTTTGGATCTCAGCAGATTGAACACCCATATGAAGAAGTCCAAATTCTGAATGATCACGTTACAATCTATTCTCCCATTGTTGGGGAAAGAAGTGTGGATGTGCTCCATCGACCTCAAGGATGCTTACTACCATATAAAGATGGACGGCATCCAGAAGTCATCTACGCTTCCGGCTGGGTGCAGTCATTTTCAATTTCGCTCTCTGTCCCTTGGTCTCACCACAGCACCCAGGGTGTTCACCAAATGCATGGCAGTGGTAATGGCTCACTTGAGATGTCAGGGATTACAAGTGTTTCCGTACCTGGACCACTGGCTCCTTTCTGCCACCACCAGGCATCTACTCCTACAAACCGGAGATGCCACGATCAAACTGTGTCAACAATTAGGCATCACTCTAAATTAGGAAAAGTCTGCCTTGTTGCCCTCGAAACATGTCACCTTTATAGGTGCCGAGTTAGACACCGTGCTCATGAGGGTGTTTTTACCAATAGAAAGGATTCAAAGTTTACAACAGCAGGTGTATGCATTACTTCCTTTGAGAAGAGTGAAGGCAAGATTGATCCTCAAATTGTTGGGAACGATGGCTGCTACAATTATGCTGGTTCCTTTGGCCAGGCTACACATGAGGCTCCTTCAATGGCTGCTCTTCGCCCATTGGTCTCTACATCTTCCTCTTTCTCATCTCATAATAATCACAGACAGGTGCAAGCAGGATCTGCACTGGTGGCTTCGCACCAGCAACCTCAACGCGGGAAAACCCTTCGTTCTGTCCCCTCTGCTTGCCACAGTGACCACGGACACCTCCCAGATAGGATGGGGGGCATTATCTAGGCAGGACAGTCCAAGGCACGTGGCAGGAACACAAGATGCATCTGCATATTCAATGTCCTGGAGATGAGAGCAGTGCTACTAGCATTGCAAGCACTTCAGAGCTTTCTCTCTCTCGGGACAATTGCGATCCACACAGACAGTATGTTGGTGGTATGGTATCTAAACAAACAGGGAGGAACCAAGTCATACCCCCTTTGCAGGGAGGCCATGCGAGTGTGGCAGTGGGCAGTGACTTCCCAACGTTTTCTTGTAGCAACGCACATTCCGGGGAAGTCCAAGGTGATTGCCGACAGGTTGAGCAGAGCTATTCTGATGCCTCACGAGTGGTCCCTGAACAATCAGGTTGCAGAGCAGATTTTCCGCAGGTGGGGTCAGCCTTGCTTTGACCTATTTGCCAGCCCCCTCAATACCAAATGCAGCAGCTACTTCACCCTTAGCCCCCCTCAGGGGGAGTCACCCAGGGACGCTCTAGTTCACGATTGGTCCTCCGGTCTACTGTATGCCTTCCCTCCTGTTCCTCTGCTGACAAAGGTTATTCAGAAAGCGCAATCTTTGGGAAGCAAAATGATTCTGATTGCTCCACACTGGCCTCATCAAATTTGGTTTCCCCTTTCTCCATCCTTACCTTAGTGGACGCCCCCTGGATTCTGGACCCTCAACCAGATTTGCTGACTCATATGTCAGGGTAGCTCCATCCCTGTCTTCAGACCCTCTGGTTGACAGCCTGGCTCCTCCACTTCCATCATTAGTCAGGCTTCATCATTTTACGCCAGAAGTGGTTCATATTCTGTCTTCCTCCCATAAGCCTTCCACCAGAAAAATCTATTCCGGCAAATGGAAAAGATTTTCCATCTGGGCGCATGCAAGACAAATTGATCCTTAACACAGCTCCAATTTCGTCAGTCCTGGAGTTCCTCTCCATGCTTTTCAACCAAGGATCAGCGGCCGCAAGTATTAAAGTCCAGTTGGCGGCCATTTCCACTTTCCATGTCGCTGATGAGCCTAGTCTCATGGCACATAGACTTTGTAAGGCATTCCTGAAGGGCACTATGCTCCTTCGTCCTCCAGTTTTTGAACCAGTTATGCCTTGGGACTTAAATTTTGTTCTACAATGTCTCACTTCGCCCCCCTTTGAGCCTGCAGCTACTTGTGATTTAAAATATTTGACTTGGAAAACAATCTTTTTAGTAGCCATCACTTCAGCCAGACGTGTCTCGGAGCTTCAAGCCTGATCAGTTAGACCACCTTACTTGATTTTTCATAAGGACAGGGTTTCTCTCAGACCAAATCCTTCCTTTCTACTGAAAGTGGCTTCCGTTAGTAATCTAAACCAATCCATTGAACTACCTGTATTCTTTCCAGAGTTCATGAACAAGGCAGAATTTAGATTTCATTAGCTGGATGTGCACAGACGATTATGATTCTATTTACATAGAACGAAGGATCTCAGAAAATCGGATCAGTTGTTTGTCTCATTTTTAGAAAATAGGATTGGGTCTCCTGTTTACAAAGTCACCTTGTCTAGATGGATTTCCAGTTGTAATTTCATTCATTTATGCTTCAGGTGGCAGGGATTTACCATTTCGAGTGAAGGCTCATTCTACCTGATCTGTGTCTACATCTACAGCCTTTCAGGCCAGGTTGTCTATGGATGATATTTGTGCTGCGGCTACATGGGCATCTCCTCACACCTTTGTTACTCACTACACGTTAGATTTGGTGTCCAGAGGCAGGTCTTCCTTTGGTTCCACAGTGCTCAGGAGTATTTTCCAATGAGCCTCCCAGGAGTCAGGTGCTGGGAACGCTGTCCCACGGGTAAGAATGTAGGCGAGATTGGACTACATAACATCAAGAAGTTATGTACTCACCATAACGTTGGTTGTATGTAGTCCATCTCGCCTCACATTCTTACTTACCCCCCCTCATTCCCCCATTCTGGAGGACCTAGGGGCTAGGTATGGTTTCAAATTCCTTTCTGGTTAGTATGTTCTTCCTTCTCTATATGTTGTGTTGTATGTGGAGGAGTGAATGAATAGCTCACAGCAAACAAGATCTGGGGAAAGGGAGCAGTGCAGCATGGGAAACCTTCTTAGCCCAGCCAATTGAAAGACTTCGAGCTAGAGTATGGCCAAGTCGGAGCCGAGGTTCGGCTCCGAACCCACGAGTAAGAATGTGAGGCGAGATGGACTACATACATCGAACGTTATAGTGAGTACATAACTTCGTGATATTGCTGAACCAATTCAAGTATGGGTACATAATTTCCAGCTATTGCCTTTGTTGCAGCTTCATTAATTTTGTATACCAAAAAGATCTGAAACTGTCTCAAATCGTTCCACAACAGTGAAATGTCATTTTCTGGGTTTTTTTTTCATATATAAAATATCTTCTACAAATAGACCCAGCTTTTCTTTACTACCATACCAGTTATATCCTTGAATTTCTGAGTCCCTTGTTTTCTTTGCCAGTGGTTCTAAATATTATGCAAATAACAAAGAGGAAAGAGTGCACCCCTGCCTGGTTCCTCTGCTCAAACAGAAATTATCAGAGAGGAACCCACTCACTTTAATTTTCACCTCCGATCCCTCATATATCCTCCTATTCAACCTTGTAATTTTATCAGGGAATGCAAATGCATCTACTCATAAACTCCCAGCTTACTCTGTCAAATGCCTTCTCTACATCAAGACCCACCAACAACAGTTGTATTTTCTTCCATTATGCTTCCCTTTGGATCATCAGTGTTCTGTTAATGTTGTTGAACATTTGCATCCCCTACACAAAACCACATTTATCCATATCTATCAAGTTTGGCATCACCTTTGTCATTTTTTTAGCCATTATAGACAAACACAATTAAAATCATGGTTTAGGACTGAAATGGGCCTGTATGAAGCTGGATTTGATGGGTCTACCCTCTTTAGGTATTACAGCCACCATTGCTCTCTTCCAGGATGTTGGTGTTTCCCCTCCTCTTAAAATACTGTTAAGCAAAACTTTCCAGATCTTTATTGTTTTTTTCCCTCCTGGATTCCAAACTTCCACAGGAATACCACCTATTCCTAGGAACTTTCCTGTGGATTGGTTATACATCACCATATTTATTTCATTTTCTCCTATCCTGTTAATTGTTGAGCCTCATCTATCTCTAAGCTTGGCATAATTAATTCTTCCATAAACATTTCCATTAGTAATTTTCTTGATTCCATATTTCTGTGCTTTATACAGACTTTCATAAAATTTCCAAAATATTTCTAGTACCTGTACAGGATCTCTTGTTATCTTCCTTGTTATAGGCTTCCTAAGCCTAGCGACAATCCTTTCTACTTTGTTGCCTGAGTCACTTTGCTAAAAGTTTTTGTGCTGTGGAGTGATTATCAGAAAACAGTTGCTTAACAGCAGTCTTTCTAAACTCATATATATTATCAAGGTAATCCCTTATTTTCTGTTTAGTATTCTGCATTTGCTCCTCCTCTTCTGTGAGATTCCACATATTCCACAATACTTTTAACAACTGTCAGTCCCTTTAAATAATTCATCTCTCTCTCACTTTCATTTCCACTCTGTTTTTAAACTCCACTTTAGTTTTATCCCACTCCCTAGCTGTATTTTCAGAAGAAATTTCTATCTTCTCTAATAACTCCCAAATAATTTCCACTACCCATTCCTTAAATTCCTCTCTTTTTCAACATTTAATTGGGAAAGTACCAGTCTCTCATTTTCATTTCATTACGCTGTGTTTTTATTTTAGTTGTTATTGGAGCATGATCTGAAATGGTTGTTGGATGTGTATCAGATTTTCAAGCAAGTACACATGTTCCTGTGAAATATAAGTTCTGTCCAGCCTAGCCCAGTTTTTTTAACTTGGGAATAATATGTGAACTTACTCCAAACTCCTATCACTGAATTTACATCTTCCATGCCAAATATTTTCATAAATTTCTTCAAAAATCTACCCCTTTGTTATATTTTCCCTTCTGGGCCCCCGAGACGCATCTGCAAATCAAATTCCAGTCTTGATCTATAAGTAATTATTGTATGCTGAAAGCTGATTTCTCTCAGAATTTTCTCAAGCTCCATTATAACAGTTTTGTAATCCTCCTCCCTTGCCAGTAGCCTCTTAGTACTATAAATCTATATTTTTTATCCTCTTCTATCACTATCCTAGCTCCTCTTGTTATAAGTATTCCTCTTTTCCTTTGTCCTAGGTATGCCCCTGAATAACCATCCTGAAAACCTTTCTTTATCAAATTCACATGTTCAGTTCTTTCCAAATGTGTTTCTTGTAGTATAGCTACCTGCTCTCTACATTTTTGATGGCCCTTGTTATGCTTAGCCCAAAAGGCATGTGCAAGAGAGAACCAGCGAAATGCAAAGATGAGCACTTCACCTGACTTCATGGTATACACTTCAGCTAGAAGGGCATTACAATAGCAAGGTTCTATCCAAAGTTTGCAGCCAGAGATGTTTTTTATGCATACCTATGTCAGTCTTGATTGTGAAGAAGCTTATTTTTCAATATTTGACTACAGCACTTTATGCATCTTTATATCCTTTCACTAAACATTTGTGTATGTAACTTCCTTGTACCTATGCTGTTATTAGGGTAATTGGGATGCAAGGCTAGATTAAGTAAGCAATAATGCCCGACAGGGTGTTTGTTAATGTGTAATTAATGCCCGCCCTGGGGTGTTATGAGACCCGACGCTGCAGGCAGAGGGCCTCTGCACCCCTGGAAGGGCATTAATTACACATTAGCACACACCCTGTCTGGCATTATTGCACTTAGAAAATGGGCTCTCTGTAAAATTTTTGTGTTTTACTTACTTATTTTTTTAAGTACTATACTATTATTTTTTTTTTGTATATTTTTGATGTAAAATAGTTCCTCCACCTAATGTTTCAAAACTTCTGTAGTATATGTTAATGGTGCTGGAGGAAGTATTTTACTTCAAAAATATATATATAAAAAAAATAAAAAAAAAAAGAATGTAGTACTTAAAAATGAAATAAGTAAAACAATTTTATAGACAGCCCATTCTCTGTCTCTCTCATACACAGTCACTTCTGCTTTCATACACGCATTCACTCACATAAGATCGCTCTCACTCTCTCTCTCACAGTCTTCTCTGCTTTCATACATGCACTCACACAGAATCGCTGTTACTCTCTCGATGTCTCTCTCACACACACACACACACACACACACACACACACACACACACAGTCACCTGCTTTCATACACGCATTCATTCGCACATACTCGCTCAGTCTCTCTCCATCTCTCTCTCTCTCACACAGTCACTCCTGTTTTTATACACGCATTCACTTACACAAGACCTCTCTCTGTCTCTCTCAATCACACACACACACACACACACACACACACAGTCTTCTGTGCTTTCATAATGCACTCACTCACACAAGATCACTCCCACTCTCTTGATGTTACACACACACAGTCACTTCTGCTTTCATACACGTATTCACTCACAGAAGACCGCTCTCTCTCTCACACAGTCTCCTGTTTTTTCATAGATGCATTCACTCACACATGCAGACAGAAAAATAAACACACGCACACTCCGTTCTGTTTTTTTTTACACTCGCTAAACAGCAGAAGCGCTGTTTAGTGAGTGTAAAAGTAATGCCGGCCATTACTTTTTTAGAAGTCTCAGCTCTGGTGCCATGAAGCGGTGGACCCGTTTTTTACTGGGCATTACTTGTATGTTAATAACCTGCTGGAGAATATTCGTTCTCCAATCAGGGTGCTGATGTACAGTTTGCCCATTCTCTAAAGGTCAGTAATTATGTTTTAAAAGGATGGGGTCAGCTAAGATTTAAATATTTTGAATGATTTGGTAACAAACTGTAATATATAAATTTACTAGTGTAAATTCTAACTGTGCAAAGAGAAGAGTGTTACTGGATCCCCTCTGTGACTGCATGCAGGGAAAGGTAAATGTCTTAAAATGTTAACTGTACCTTTTCCAGGAAAAATGCCATTTCATTAAAAGGAGCATTTGACTTGACAAGTCTTAACCTTACACTCATATTTAGGTTTTGTGTATATGAAAGATTTTTTTTCAACTTTTACAGTAAATGTGAGATAAATTGCATTTGTTTTACTGATGTGATCTTTGTATATTAAATATTTAATTATGCTACATGTAAGTTATGAAAAAAGCATTTTGTCAGTTGGTTGAAAATGTGGAACAGTAGGTCCCATGGCAATGAAAAATAAACTTCCCATCCAACCTGAATTTGAATAGCTGGAAGAGCTGTACAGGGAGGGATGGTAGGTAAGTGGTCAGTGACAGCTTGCCCACCCTAAAACTGGTGCCCAGAACATACCCACTTCAGTTTTTCTACAATGTTTTAGAATGGCTAGCATTAACTCCTCACTGGCATGGATCAGGCTGCTGTGAATACAATCTAAATGTGCTGCCACTGGCAATTTGCTGCCAAGTTATGACTTATACTAGATGCAGGACTCAGAAGTATTGAAACAAGTCGGCACCCCTCAACCTTGCTAGTAACATCATTAACAGAACATGCTGGATAAACAGGTATGTCTCCCAGAGTTTGCCACTGCTCTGGAATAAACTTCCAATTCATGTGACGCAGAGCTCAGAAATTACCCTATTCAAGCGCAGGCTGGATGAATGGATGGGTGACTGCAAATTCACCCGGGGGTGGCACCCATGCCCCTCATGGACAGGGGTAGTCGGTGCTGATTTACAAAGTATGTCCATCTAACCAAGGACAGTTGGGGCAACCAGGGATAAACGTGGCTAGGCTTATAAACTCCAGGGCTGCTAGCCTAGTAACGTCCTCTGAACCTATGAATGCAGCCCTCCCTTTAATGGGGTAGGTAGTTTGCTTCAGTACAAGGATTTGGCCACTCTTCTCAGTACTTCTGAGCCCTGTATCTGGTATAAGTCCTGACTTTGTCACAGAATAGAAAGTATAGTAGTGCAAAGCAGGTGATGTGTGAAAGGTTTCATTTTTTTTAATGTAATTGTCTTGCCAATCCATCTAGCTCCACAAGTCCCCATCAGTCCCTAATTTTGTCTGTCCAGTGCAGCCACTTTAGCACCCTATTACCCTGTGGCTTGGGAAAATTTGACTTTAAAATCCCCTTTTCTTTTCATGCTGAAAATGCAGAGCAAGGATGGCGATGTGGTGAGCTATCATCAGTGGCTGGTCTGGATTTCTGAATGTTTGCCTAAATCTTCCCCTATAAACCAGTAAGCACATGACTTAAATGTCATGTCTTGAACAAGAACAGGTGTTAGCACCAGTGCTCACTTGCAAAATGAGACACACATGCATCCTATTAACAGGCTGCTTCTTGAGATTTAACATCTGGATGATCACCAGGTGCAACTGAAGCAGTGGAATGGCCAAGGAGATATTTAAAAAAAATGAAAAATGAAAACTTTGACAGAGCTTTCCCAGCTTTGCACTGTTGTACTGTCTTATACTAGGTGCAGGACTCAGAAGTATTGAGATGAGGGGGCAAATCCTTGTACTGAAGTAAACCCATCTACCCTGTTAAAGGGAGGGCTGTATTGGCAGTACATTGAGCTTGTATTCATAGCAGCTTGATCCATGCCAGTGAGGAATTAGTGCTAGCCATTCTATGAAATTGCAGAGAAACTGAAGAGGATATGTTCTAGGTACCAAATTTGTTAGTGTTGCTGCTTTGTGGTGTTCATAGGGATGTTGGGACTGACTTTAAATTTTTAGTAAATCATAGATTTTATGCAGCTGAATAACCTGTTTTTACAAATAATGTTATATTTTAAGTCCTATCTTCATGCAGCTAATTGATTTAACCTGTTCATTTTGAATTGTGTTCCTGCTCTCATTTTATTCTGTACCTCTGACAACAGCTTCTAAAAATGAACCTGGATTTTAAGCAGTGGAGCTACTTAGCTAATCACTTGAGCGGACAGCAAAATTGTTCTGCTTTTGATGCCACAGAGGCGTCATCTAAATGAAGTTTCACAGAAATATAGTGTCTTAATGCCAGGATATCTTGGTTGAGGGTGGGAAAGAAAGAACCAGGGACATAGTTTCAGCAAAATGCCACCATTTGTTTGGATTATTTTTTCTTTGGGTAGCCATCATTAACTTTCTAGGTCTGAGGCTGGGGAAAAATTGCCTGAAAATAGTGAACAGAGAAGATACACAGGAATATCTGCAAATATGTAGGTACATAATTTTTCCTTCTCTTCTGTTGAAACTCCCGAAACCCAGACTTTGTGATGGGTGGAGGAAGGGGTGAGGTAAGTACATCTGGTTGTCTTTGCTTTAAAGTGGTAAAAAAATATATAAAATTAGCTTTTTACCATTCATGAAGCTTAACTGCGGCTGCTGTCATAAATTTGCTATTTATTATTAATGAAGTTTAATTGCTGTTTTCATTAATTTCTGTTATTCAGGTTATTCCCTATAGAGCCCGAGTAATCCGAGCACTAGCCAAGCCTCTTGATGACAAGAAGAGACTTGTAAGAAAAGAAGCAGTGACTGCACGAGGTGAATGGTAGGTGATGTATTCGAATTGCATTTCCAAACCCTACTCTTTATTAGTGTGTCATCTTTCCAGAAGCTATGACTTCCTCTCCACAGCCACAAGTCTGAAAGAGTGTTTTTGTTCTGTGTTGATGCTGGGGCCACTGCTGCGCTTTCCAACACTAATGTGCATATAGCTAATGGTTCTCAACATTCCTTCCCAAAACTAAAATTTTTACAGCTTCTAATGAGAAGTTTGTGGGGTCAAGGTGTTGACATGCTTTCAATGATCTCTTGTGTCATTGTAAGTGATGCTTGAAAAGTAGCACTGTGCAGGAAGAAGGGATTCATTGTTTAGGAGGGACGAAACTAGCAGGTACATGCTTGCTTTTGTGGTAGTAAAGATGGACAAAGAATACACAATTAGCATTAAGGACATAGCTGCAAGGCAGCCAAGCTAGATGTCATTATACTTCCAAAGACACATGATATTGCTAAGAAAAAGATAAGAAATTCGGATTTTGTGATCATGGTGAAGTGCTACAGTAAGTTCATCTTCATTTTCACCCAAAGTGGCTGGATGGCTTGCCTCTGTACTTGCTGGGAATAAGCAAAAGTAAGAGATTTTAAGTGATTCATTAATAGTTTTTTTTTAAAGTAGCCCATGTGGTAGGCACAGCAAGTTGTTATGTGAATCCCAGCCCTCCCTGTAAAATATAACATAGATGGGAAGCCAAAATATAAAGGCAAGTGAAGCTAAAAAGAAATAATGATCATTCTCTTTCCAGCAAAGGAAACACATAGATCAAAATATGACAAATAAAAAGAAAAGTAAGACTATTAACTACAACTATCCAGAGTTATGAAGCCCCATGAAATGTTAGCCTTTTCTCAGTGCATTTTCTTTTTTTTTTTCAACACCCACCTTAATAAAATTCCTTAATTATAGAAAAAAGAATAGCTATACATACGTAACAGAAAAGAAAAAACATAGCAAACAGTTTTCATGAATTTTATATATATATATATATATATATATATATATATATATATATATATATATGTATGCTTTTTTGACACTTCACTCTAGCATTACCTAAATTGTAGCATTTCTGCCATATTATTCTTCTTCTTTTGGCTTTTCCTGGTTAGGGGTCGCCACAGCGGATCACCTGTCTGCTCATGATTGGCAGTGGAGTTTTACTTTGTTGAGTTGCCTGCCCGGCGCCCAACCTTCCACAGAAGGCGCACACACTCACACCTAGGGGCAATTTAGCGTGTCCAGTCCACCTACAGCATGTCTTTGGGATGTGGGAGGATACCGGAGCACCCAGAGGAAACCCACGCAACCAAAGTGAGGACATGCAGATTCCGCACAGAAGGCACCCCAGCCAAAGATCAAACCAGAGAACCTCTTGCTGTGAGGTGGCAACGCTAACCGCTGCACCACCGTGGCTGCCTATTTCTGCCATATTAATATGCATGTCTAATTCCCTCAGTTTCCATTTATTTCTGTGTAATTTGCCCCTTCCTTTTTCTAAAGATCCTGCCTCTAGTTCTTTTATCTCCCTTAACAGTACTTGGTACTTCAATTACATTGGATTTACATTTTGATTTATATTTTCTAGTAATTGCTTTTTTGGCAGCCAGTAGAATTAAATTAGTAAGACCTTACTATGTCTAGGCAATTCAGATCCTGTGTCCCAGCTCAAAAGCATAATTTTCATAGTTAGAATCTTTTGCTCCCCCAACTTTTCTGACTAAGTTCTCTGTATGGAATTTTTAAAATTTTCCAGCTTCTTACACTCCCCAAAAAACATGTTTCCAGTTACATCTCCCTTCCGCATCACGCCTCCAACATTTATATCTATCTGTGGAAAATTCTGTGAAATCTGCTTGGGGTACGAAAAAAATATATATGTATATATAAAATATGCAAGCACTTCCAATCAAAAACCGTAAACCTTCTGGACTCTGTTGCTTATCAGTAATACATACAGATGTCCTGTCATTGTTCCTTTGTAAGTTGCCTTTCCAGTCTTTCTCCTTAGTCTTTTCTAGCCTCTGTTGACTGATTCTTATAGTTATCATTGCAGTATTTTAAACGCCCTGCTAACTGTCCCTTTTTTAATAGCAGCTTCTGCTATAGTCTTAACTAAAAACTCTACCAGAAGTGGTCGTTCACTTAGCACTCCCTTTT
Source organism: Protopterus annectens (assembly GCF_019279795.1). NCBI lineage: Eukaryota > Metazoa > Chordata > Ceratodontiformes > Protopteridae > Protopterus > Protopterus annectens. Next base: position 478,755,853 of record NC_056748.1, read on the forward strand.
CCTTTTCTGTTTGCTTGTGCTAGGATATCTGTCCCTTGTAGGGAGGGCAGTATCTAACTTGCACTCCAAACTTCTGTTTGGCCTCATCCTGCTCTGTTACCCTTCCCCCTCTTTTTATTTATGTCCAATACCTTAGGTTCTCTTTCCAGTTTTCTCTGGGAAATTCTAGCCCCCCTTAACTATTTTCTGTACCCATACTTACATTCATTCCTATTGGCAAAAATTTCCTTTCTCCATGCCTATTTTGGCTTAGTTCTTAGAATACTTTCTACTACTTTATGAATATAATCTGTATAGTTGTTGATACTCTAAGGACCTGCATCTAAAATCCTAGTCTGTCCTTATTTTTCATCCCCACCCCTTTCTTCATCATCCCTTTCCACTTTGATGTATAAACTTGTGCTTGTGTTATATATATGAGCCATAACTGCATAGCTCTGAAATATCCCTTCAAATCAGGTAATCCTAAAGTGCCTTGTTCTATAGGGAGGATCAAGTTATCCCACTTAACTCTTGCCTTCTTTCCCTACCAGTTAAATTCCTTCAACTCTGTTATTATCCACAACTTCTTCACTGGTTGATAAAAATATGCATGACCTGTTAAACTAAAGGGTCAAAAACATTTTCATTGCGTGTATGTTACTACCCATATCCATAATCAAGAAGTCTAATTTTCATGTTTTTTTGTAATATCTTTTGTTTAGTATCTTCCCACATATTCTTAGCACCCATAACAGAATCCCTTTTAACCCACACACCTAAATACTTCATGTTATCATGGCCCCATAAATATGGGCATTACTGAATCAAATCATGTGTAGGTGCATAGTTTACTGTTGTTTTATCTTCATTATGTTGTACCCTGAAAAAACTTGAAACTGCCTTAAAATGTTCCCCAACACCAAAAATGTTATGTACTTAGCATAAAGTTGGAGCCTTTCATTCCTGTCTGTCCAAAACTACTAATGAATCCTCTGCCCGCTTGTCAGATCTGACCCAGCAAGCCCAGTCCTCCAGCCTGTAGTTCCTCAAGTTTCCCTCCCAAAATGCACCTGTCCTGGCTAAGCTAGCTTCCCTCAAATAGAGTTTGCTGCCTAGAGTAGGCCATAAGGAACATAAACTCTGTCAGAATCCTCAAAGTGAGCAATGTAAGTGAGATGGTAAGAGGGATATTGTATTGGAAGGGCAGGGATGAAAGGATCCAGTGTTATGGTTAAGTACATAAATAACTATTATGTCCATTTTATTCCATCTGATCCAACTGATGGGTCAGAATTCCCAGCTACCATAATATGGTAATAGATTGTTGAGGATGGAGGCTCCAAAGGAAGCCCTAGATCCTGAAATTGCATTGAGTTTATAATGCTTTGAAAAGTTATGCATTGTGGACCAATTTGTTGCAGCTCAAATATAACTTAACAAATTCCTGAAGAAGGCTGTAGATGTAGCCACAGAATCTGATGAATAATATCTTGGTTGACATGATAATGGTTTATCATGACTGTTATAAACAAAGATGATACAAACAGCCATCTGGACAGGATTTCCCTAGACACTTTCATCCTCAGTTTACTGGGTGCGAATGATACAAATAATCAGGGTCCTTCCTGCTTAATTTGAAGTGATGCAAGTAGATTCTCGATTCTCTGTGAACATCTAGGGTTTGGAGAGTATACTCTTCTTTGTTGGAAGAATTAGGAAAAAATACCAGAAGATGAATAATTTGGTTTAGGTTAGTTTCAGAACCTGCTTTGAGAATGAAGGCTGGATTAGTGCTGAGAAGAAGCCCTGTCCTTATGAATAATCAGGTATGGACGGAGAGCTGAAAGGGTGTGTAGCTCATATGTTCTCCTAGCTTAAGTGATGACCACTAGTAAAAAAGTTTTCTACAAAAGGACCTTTAAGGCAACAGAAGAAGCTTATTCAAAGGTTGTTGTTTTAATGCTTCCAGTACAAACTTGATGTCCCAAGGAGCCTGAGGTTGTCTCAGTAGGGCACTAAGGAGATAGATCCCTCTCAAGGAAAGCCTTACAAAGTCTGTGATGTGGGAGAGTGGGATTCTAGCTATGAAGAAAAGTGAACATTTTAGCCAGTTGAACTTAAGTGATTGGAAAACTGGCCCATGCATCTAATGTATACAAAAACTGTAAGATATGAGGAACTGAAGCTTCGAAATAATTTATTTTGCAAGATGCAACACAGAGAGCAAAATACTTCCATTTACTAGGCTGGACCTTTCCTGTAGATTCTTCGAGATGCTGAAAGAATCTAGGCAAAATCTTGGGGTAATGTACAGTGCATGGACATTGCTGGAGTTGGAGAAACCAAGGGGTTAACACATTCTTGAGATTCAGATGAGGCTTCACAGATGGGTGAGACAACAGATTAGGCACTGGATCCAGAGGCTTCTTGAGGTGAGACTTTAGCAGTGGAAACTAGGCGTTGGGGCCAGAATGGAGCAGTGAAGACAATCGTTGTTCAGCGCCAGTTTGCTTTCTGTCAGAATATGGTTAAGTGTAAACATTAAGTATAAATGATCCCAGAAGGCTACTGCCCAACAAGTACTTTTGGAGATTGTCTGTCTTGGGCGGGATCAAGGCAGAATAGGTGCTGCATTTGGTGTTGACTGGGGATTGAAAGAGACCGTAGCTCGGATGGCCCAAGGGTTGAAGCTAGTCTGGGCCACCACAGGATTGAGAGTCCACTTATGAGTCATTCAAATAGTTATGCTGAGCCTGTCCACAAGGCAGTTGGATTTCCCAGGAATATGCATTGCTGCCAGAAAGTGGTGTGACGTCATTGCTCATTGCCACATTGTCATTGCTCCTTGATATAAGGGTTAGGACTTTGTTCCCCCCTTTCTTTTTGTTCTGCCACACAACCATCATGTTGTCAGCCTGAATAGAAATCACACCTGGGGAGGCACTCTTTGAAGCTCCTGCAGTGCTAGCAGGACCACCCTCCTCTCTAAGTGAATTATGTAAAGATTCGCCTCACAAACACTCCAAACACTTCAGACCATTCTCTCTGTCTCTTGAAATGCCCCAACCACACCCGAACAGGGAAGCATCCATGATAACTACAGCCACCAGAGGAAGACGTACAAAGGATCTTCCCATGCAGACAAATTGGGATGAGATCCACCAATGTAAATGTTCTTTACTACTTTTGTGGAGTTGGGATGGTTTAACTGATACCACTGAGCCCCTAGTATTGAACCATTAGAATACAGGATGTCATGAGACCTAGGGCATAGAGGGCTAGATAGACGGGCCAGGGGCCTGCTACATTGAAGATTATCCTGGATTGAATTGCTCAAGACCTGGACCTTGTCTAGAAGCAGAGAGTCTATGCGGTGAACTGTGTCCCAATGGCAGCCTATGAATTGAATGGTCTGAGTAGGCTCAGGTATCAGTGTATCCTTGTTGACTGATATTCCTAAGGACAAACAAAGTTGAGGAAGGTAATCCCTGGTCTTCATTATAGATTCTGTGGTCATAGTAAACAGGAGCCAATTGTCCAGATATGGAAACATCCTGGTTCATTGGAGCCACAGACAGGCTGAGAGTATGGCCATGCACTTAGTGTACACCCAGGGGGCTGTAGTAAGACTAAAGGACAGGGCTCAGAACTGATAATGATTGGCTCCTAGTTGGTAGATTAGGAACTTCCTGGATGCAAAGACAATCTTGATGTGCAAAAAGGTGTATTGAAGATCCAGTCTCTTGCTTGATGACATGGCAGAATTGATTGTATTATGAGCATTCTGAACAGGGTTTTACAAAGGTGTTGAGGTGACTTTGGTGCAAAATTGGCCTGGGGTCCTTGTTCCTTTTTGGATCCAAAAATAAGCTCCGTTCACTACCCTGATCTTTTCTGTTCTTGGGGGGACATCCTAGATGATTCTCTTTTTTAGCAAGGCTGGAACTTCCACACTGTTGCATTTTGCTGATGGGGCGGTGGGTCCAGAAGCAGCTTATGTGACTGGGGTGGAAAAAGGGTATGTAATAGTTTCTAGATAGTATCCCTCTTTCCCAGGAAAAGTGCATGCACACATGCAAGGGAGTGGAGGAATAAATATCTCCTTGTCTGTTTTCCAAGTTACTGATGAATGGCTGTACTTTTCTCATCTCTGTTCACCTCCAGTTGTAAAAAGCAGCTTGCTTGCTTTTCAGTAAACATTAATGTTTTAGCTCTAAGAAAAAAAATGTACTAGCCACCTTTAAAGAAATAAATACTAAATTGTGCACTGTTATATTGAATGCAGCAAAGTATTAAGGCTGCTGGGAAGGGATCTACTTATGTAAAAATCACATCTAGCAGTTTCAGTCTTCATTTATTTTCCACTGTACTTCTTGCCAATGTCCTTTTAAATGGTAATTATGTTTTACCTCTTACATTTCTGTTGGCACAGAGTGTTCAGAGGTCCTTTGGTTAATTTTTCACACCTACAGACAACTCATCCCCAGTAAAAGTAGCTGGTAATGAGAGAAAAAAATAGCTATTAAGTTTGGGGATGTATGAAGGAAAATATTTGTAAATTTCAGTCAAAACACAGTGTTCATTCTTATAGTAGATAATTACTTGCATTTGTAGATCATTTGCTAATGGAATAAGGTCACTAATGACTACAAATACAAGAAGGCTACATGTTCCCATGCCTTTCATTATTTTGTCTTACTTTTCAAGTCTTTTTAAAGAAACGTGTCTATAGCTTATAAAACACACATTAATCTAGATATCCACCCCTGTAAAAACATATAATGCCACAAATATACTTTGTCATTCCCCACCCCAGTAGCCCAAGATCATAGCATTAACTTTGCTTCTTTCCAGCCTTTCTTATTTTTTAAAAGTGTAAAGTGGATGTATATTACAACTTTGACAAATTATTTCCTTGCTTTAACATGTTTAGCATATCCAGTAGTCACTGATAAGACTCCCTCCACCTCACATGTAAAATACCCCTGATTGCATCCTATGCAAAACTGCATTACAACGTAAATGCAATTTATGTCCTGAAAATGTTATGCAAATATCAATAAGAAAAACTGGTGGTACTTCAGTCCCTTCTGCGTCCTTCTAAATATTAATGACTTACATTTCACTCATCAGTTTAACAACAAAATTCTGGTGTTTTTGTGACACGTCTTGCAAAGCCACATTTCACATATCTAATCCTATATATTATATGTAATGGGATTGATGCTTTACAGTCTCCCTTATACTTACTGATTTCACAGTGTTGAAGGTCATCATCTTGATTATCTCTGTCTCTCAACACCAGTCTCTTGTTAAAATCCAAAGTACTCCTGATTCTTTTAGCCAGCTCCTGTGCTTTTTTCAGTCACTGAATCTTTTTTGTTTGGCACAATGGAAAAGATTTCACTTGCAAAGTTCCTCTATGGGGTTTGTTATCCTCAGAAGAATGAAAAGCAGAGTCCTGTGCTGCTTGCTGGCTCACTCTTGGCTAAACATTTTTCCTCCTTAACCTATATTATATTAAACATGTCTGATTCTCCAGGAAAAAAAACATTCTGAAGACAGGTGGATACAGCTGCTTGGATTTCACACCTGCCTCTCAATATCACCTGGTTGCTGAGGTAAACTTACTTCTCTTCTGCCTGACGTACCATGATTAATCATTTTCCAAAAACTCTCTGCTGTCCCTGATTTTTAATACTTTTTCTGACAGTTTTGTCAGGATCAACTTTTTCTGCTGATATGATTGCATTTTAACTAATATAGGTCTTGGCTGCTTTCTTATGGCCAGGGTGCCACAGGGGTCGGTGCTGGGCCCCCTACTGTTTGGTATGCACTTCTCAGAAGTTCAGATCAAAACTAAGGGGTTGTGGCTGACCAACTTTGCAGATGACTGCAAACTAGGTGCAATCATTGAATCCCCAAATGATGACAGTATACTCCAGGATAGTCTCATGCAGACCAATGACTGGTGTATTAGTCACAGTATTCCTTTCAGCACAAACAGTGTCCCCTCCCACTATCAAATCAACAACAATACCCCTAAGTACCCATGAAGCAAGCGGTAAGGGATCTGGGATCACATGTTGACTGTGATCTTAACTTCAATCACACTGTGGTAAGGAAAGCTTTCTATGTGGCACACTAGATTAGTAAAGGCAAAGACTATAACACCACATACTAAGCACCTACAGCAGTTAGAGAGTCCTCAGAGGTTTCTAACAAAGAAGATCAAGGGGCTCCAGCATGTGCCTTACACAGCCTTACTAAAGTCCCTGTCACTGTACTCCATATCGTATAGATTTTTTAGGAGAGACTTGTACCTGGCCTACAGAGCAATCCAAGACCCAAACTTAATGAACTTGCTGCATATCCATAAATCAAGTGGGACTTGGTCTTCCCATTCCAGGGACCTAAATGTGGCCTGCGACTTAAATACGACATGCTGGAGGGACAGATTTATCTCACAGTGATTGCCGCATCTTTGGAATAGCCTAGCAATTCATGTGAAACAGAGCACTTCTATGACACTGTTCAAGAGAAACCTGAACAAGTGGATGGGGCACCATAAAGTCTTACTTGGGGATACACCCCACAAACCTACTGGACATGGGCAGTCATCACTAAATGCAATCTTGGATACTGACTAGCATTTCTATGGTATTACATTGGGATGAAGTGGCTAGGATTAAAATGACCTCTGGGTTGATAACCTGGTAATCTCCTGTGATGCATATGATGTGCCCTTTCAATTAACAAGTCCTGCTGTGGAACTCCAGTCCAATTGCTTATTTTTGTCATAAAATTAATTGCAGTCTGGTACATCAGAAGATCTCAGACTTTCTCCATGTTCTCTGTCTTTTAATTGTACTATTTTTTAAACTCTTCTTGAGAAGCCTCATGCTTCGACAGCCTTTTTATTCATTTCAACTTCTGATTTTTGCAGTTTTATCAGCGCGTCTGAATAGTTTTATTTCTTTCCAGACTTTTTATTTGACTATAAGCATTCCTTCAGAGTTGCATTTGTTTTTAATACCTCTGACTGCATTTGATTATTTATTTTTGCCTCTCAATAATTGGAAGCCATCTCCTATACCACAACTGAAACTTGAACTGCTTTTTGCTGAACAGCTGAAATATACTTATCAGAAAGAGTTTTCTTTTTATCATTTTTGTTGCTGATTTTCAGTTACTTTCCTCAAATGTTTTCTGTGCTGGCATCCAGGCAGTGCAATTACTACCTAGTAATGGAATTTTTATTCAATTAGATAGGTTTCACTAGCTTTCATTTCACAGTTGCAAATTTCATACTGGGAAAGCTCTCATCAACCTGTTAAGTCCTGATTCTTTAACATTTTTATGCTAGAAAATTGCATTGTTAGTGGCTCCAACCTCCGCTAGGAGAGTGTCTCATGAAATTTCTTTTCACAATTGCAGATTTCATATTTGGATAGCTCTAATCAACCTGTTGATCAATGTGCAGCTTTCTTGGAAGTCCTGCTTCTTTAACAGTATTTTTTGTCATGGAATTCTGGTTTGCTAGTACATCTAACCTCAACTGGAAGAGTTTCTCAGTTATTGGCCGTTTTGTGCAGTTTTTTTCAATAAGGATAAAGTAAGTCTCCAACCCAATTCTTCATTCATGTTGAAGGTGTTTTCTGAATTTACTTTTAACCAGTCTATGCAGCTTCCTTCTTTCTTTCAAAACCCCCAAAACAAGGGAGGAAAGATTCTTTATCGCTTATAGGTTGATATACAGGTTTGTTGTACTTATATAAAAACCTAAAAAAAATCTAAGAAAATCTGAATTATTTCTTGTTTTGTGGGAAAGAAGATGGGGCTTGCTTGTGTTTTAACTAACAGTTTCAGAATGGATTTTCAATGCAATTCACGTCTGCTTTTCAAACTTTGGGTACAAATAGAAGAACATTTTAAAGTCCATTTTGTCAGAGAAGTAACTACTCCAGGGGCTTTATTGCAAGGTGTGGACTCTAAAATTATCCCCTTAGCAGTCACTTGGTCATCTAGCCACACCCTTCATTAAGCGTTATCAACTGGCTTTTCAATCTACAGCAAGAAGTGGGTTTGCTAAGGCTGTCCTTCATACCATCCTAAACTCAAATGGAGTATCTCCTTTCTCCACCCAATCTAACTAAGCTCTGGAAGTCTCATATTTAAGAAGCAGTGCAACAGTGATCTTATGAATACATTTAGTAAAGTTGTGTAGGTAGTTTCCGTAATGGTAGATGATTGAATAGATCACTGTTACAGTATAAATACTCCTCTCCTCCCCCTCCCTAGTGGTGTGCCTTTCTGTCTCCCTCTCTTTTTTTATTGGCTGGTGTTGGTATTCCCTCAACATTTTTTCTTCCTCCACCCTAAAACTTCCTAGTCTGCCTTCCTCCACCTTGCATTAAATTCATAGCAGGGTTTACTCACATTTCTTTAGGATGTTTGTATTCTGTTTATACATGGAGTCTGGGCAAGAAAGCAGTGAAATGGCACAGGAATATGCTTTTCGTGTAACAGTATAGAGCTGATGTATGCTTCATAGGGAAAGGATCCTTTGCTTTGGCAGGCTGGCCAGACAGACATGGTCTTTGTGGAGAAAGAACCAGATAGGAGGAGTACTGCAACAATGATCTGTTTGAATACCTTCTTTTATGGTACGTTACCTACACAGTTGTACTTTTTCCCGCAAGCATAATTTTTTAATATAATGCATAATCCCCATTATAGGCCATATGTCCAGCATAAGCACATTAGTAATGGCCTCCTTAATTAACCCACTTCTCACTCTGTGTGAAACACTCTAGCCACTTAACGTCACACTTATCAGGTCAGTTTGTTTCAAGATTTATTGACTATTGAATGTGGTTAAAAATGGCAAACTTTATTTTACAGTCCTCTAACATTTGACAGCATTATGTAAGAAATTTTAATCCAGTACTAGCCCTAAACATTAATAAAGGACTAAAACAATGCCTGCTGAACAAAAACAACATTGACAATAAATAACTGCATGAGTAAGCATAGGTAACTATGAAAACATGGATGTAGTTGCAGTAACAGAATCATGACTAAAAAAACATTTCTTTTCTTCAGGCTTCTTTCTTTATGGCCACAACAGACCTTGACCTAAAGTAGGTAGTGGTGTCTTTGTGCTGGTAAAAAATACACATTTGTACTAATTTGGTATACCAAGCAAACTGTATACATGATAATGCACAAAATTGCTGATAAATCTTATTCTAGTGGTGCATGCTAAACTATTAGCTGGACTGTTCTGCATACCCTACCTTCTACCTTTTGCTGATTGAAAAGCTATTAAGGCATATAAGTGTTGATAACTGCTATCCAAAAATATATATAATGGGGACTTGAATCTTAGCTGGATGCATCACAGCTAAACAGATGTATTAAGCTTCTGAGATTGTCACAGATGATAAAAGAACCTACCAGAACAAAGCCAGGACTGAGTAGTGACACACTTAAATAATATTGCCACACCTTATAGACATAGTAGCACATAAATACAAGCCAGTAGTCTTAAGTAACCATTGTCCTATATTTTCATATTGATCTTTCAGGAAACTCAGACTTCCTTCCCAGCATGTTCTTGTAAATGCATATCTCAAAGAATGGAAACGACTTTTCTGTATATCTTGATGCCTTCAATGTTCCACTTTTTTCAGTACAAGCAGAATTGTTCCTTCCCAAATGTAGGTACTGAAAAGTTCAGAAACACCCCTGGCTTTGGTTAAGCTTTTCTAAATGCATGCAAGCTATTTTTGGTAGAGTTATTTGAAATAAAAAAGGAGGATAGAGTTCACATTGTGAATTTGTTGAGGTGAAAGAATTAGAAAAGCTTAGCATGAAATCTGGGACCAAATTCAGCACTGTATACTCAGCCTTCTTCGGTATGACATTTTCTCTGACTGCAAAGCCTCTTGCATTTGTGTTTGACATCTTGGGGGGGGGGGGGTAGTACAAACCACAAAGATTCAACAATTTTCTGTTTCACTAGAGAAAGTGAAAGGAATAGACTGCTGTAATTTTATGAAAGCACAAATAAGCAACTGGACTGGTGTTCCACATTAGATTCTGTTAATTGAAAGGGCACATCAAGTGTATGCTTCAAACCTGGCCATGAGAAAGCAACCAGGACCTATATTAGTATAGATGCAATCATACTAGCAGAAATAGTTGATCCTGACAGAATTGTGGCAAAAGGGTAAAGTATTCCAAATTTATCCCATCAGTCAGGGTATGTTGAGAGGCAGGTGTGATATTCAAGCTGCTGTATCCAGCTGTCTTCAAAGTGTTTCACCTGGAGGATCAAAGTCATTGCTTGCTCACAACAGGCTAGGAGGAAATAAAAGTTTATACAACAGAAAGTGAGTCGGCAAGCAGAAGGGGGTCTCTGCGTCTCATTCTTCTGATGGAAAGGTTCCTAGAGAGACTTTTCCAGTGTTCCAAAGGAGATGCTTGAGAGGCAGGAAAAAAAAAGCATAGGTGTTGAGTAAGAATCAGCAGTACCTTGGACTTGAACCAGAGTCTGGTTTTGGGAGATGGAGATCAACAGGAAGACCTGCAACTTTGAAATTAGTGAATAAATGGAAGACTATAAAGCATATTATTACATTTGTGAAAAAAAACACTAGACTTTTGTGGACATGTTAAACATATGGGTGGACTGTAAAGCATATGCCCCACTTTATATCATTAATCTGTAGGACACTTAAAGGGAGAAAACTAACTGTAAGTAAACAGTTTTGTTATTAGCGTCTGTATAAAAGATTTCATGATTTAAACTGCATGTTATATAAAGTACAGCAGTCTGTGTAGTGTGTAGTAAGAAGTATTTTAAACGTGGAAAGGGTCTTTTCAGTGACTGTTGCTTGTGTTAAAGGTATTAATGGAAACCAGTAGTTTTTTATTGTAAGAAATAAAGGTTTTACAGTATAATGAGAAAAAAGGCTGGACAAAAGCAAGTTTAATGCTCATATGCTATGATCTTGGACTGGTGGGGTGTAATTGTGCACTGACTGTATTATATGTACAATTAGAATGTTTTGTCTTTTTATTTTACAAGGGTGAATGTCTATATTACTTCCTTAGGCTTAAGCTGTAAACAGGTGTTTTTGTAAGCATGTATGCTTTAAAATAGACAAAATGATAAAAGCCATGAAAATGCTAACTACTTACAATTACAGAGATGTTAGGTTGTTTGTTTTTCACTGGCCAATGTGGAGTTGAGATAGCTGCAGCTGAAGGCTGCTGTGAATTCTTTTCTGAGTGAAATTTACGATAACTTATTGCTGAGTACATTTCAATGCAGACAAGCTATCTGCAGGTGCAAGCAGTTAAACTTGTGAATTCTGAGTATTCCTTGATGAGGGAAATGCAAAATTTAAGGGTACAGTGTCAAGCAGTTCAGTGAAACAGTTAAGTTTGAAATTATGGGAAGTGAATAAGAGGTAACAACCTCCCTAGCAGCCTTAATACTATATTACAGTAAATAGAACAGTATACAGTTTAGTTTTATTTAAAGATAGCTAGTGCAGTTTTTCTTATGATTAAAAGTTAATGTTTTCTGAAAGCATACAAGCTGTTTTTCATATCTGTGAGGGGAAGAGAGATAAGAAAAGAACAGACAGTAATCAGTGTAAGTGGGATTACAGTCTGCATGTGTTTTAGCATGGGTAACTTAATTTTAGGTTAGATAATATCTGTAGGTGCAGCAGTCAATTTGGGGCAGTTGGTCCCTTCTGGAGGGTAAAACATCATAGGGGATGGGGGCATTTTGTATTTAGTTAAGATAATTCAAAATTGACAAATTGGAAACTCTTATGGATAGTAAGATACAAGCAGTGAAATGTTTTAGTCCATTTAGTCTTGTATACAGGTCAGGCATACTCTCATCAGGTAGCAGTTGTGGGCAATAACTAATAAAGAATTGAAGGAAAGAGGGCAAGTGTTAGGTGGGATAAGTTGATCCTTCCAATGGAATGTGGTGGTTTAGGTTTACCAGATTTGAGGGGATATTTTAGAGCTACACAGTTAAGCCTACGTAGATAACACAAACAAAATGTTATAATTCATAGTGGAAAGGGATGATGAAGCAAGGGGGAAGGTCAAGAAACAGAGAGATTGCAATTTTGAATGCAGATTCTTAAGGAGAATGACAGCCATACATAATACTATTTTGCAAAAAGCCCAGAATTTCCAGACACAAGATATACAAAATGATTAAGAGGATTGGAGGAAAGATAAATACTTCCGCAAGAAAAACTGTCAGAAGCTTCAAATAAAAAATTGTAGTCATTAATACAACAGATTTGGGAAAAACAGTATACAGATCAAGAAACTTTGAACTGTTTGGAAAAAGAAGTATCCGAGGAAGTGCAAAAATATAAACAACAAAACCTAGAGATTTTTGAAAAGTATAAAAAAAGAAATATGGACATGGGAAAGAAAGAGAGATTTGATATGGTGCAATATTTATGCAAAGGAGAAAGCCAGATTAATCAAAATAAAGAAGGCAGCCCCAATGATATTTGAAGAGAACTACAGGCAAAGGCATCCAGATATGGAAAATTTCACAATAAAAAAATAGTATCACAAACAGGGAATGTAGAAGAGAATAGTGAAGTAGAAGTTAAAAAAATAGAAGCTGAAGTTATGGAGTGTCTGCAAAGTGAAGAATTCGGTGTAGAAGATCTAACACAGGTTACATCAGAGCATGATGGAGTGAGTCCCCAAAGTAATGACAAACAGGAAGATTAGGAGACATCTGAAGAGGAAATATGGACATGGGAAAGAAAAAAGAAATTTAATATGGTGTAATATTTATGCAAAGGAGAAAGCAAAACTAACCAATACAAAAAGAGTAGCACCAATATTTGAAAAGAAACGCAGGCAAAGGAAACCAGACATGGAAAACTTTATAATACAAAAAATAAGAAAACAGTGGAAAAGGAGATTAGTAATGGAGAAGTTAAAGAAATAGAGACTGAGGTTATGGAATACCTGTGAAGTGAAGGATCCAGTGTAGAAAATCTAATTCAGAAAGCACCACAACAGGATAGAGCAGTTGCTATCCAAAAGTAAGGGGAAACCAGTGGAATGGGAAGCAATCGGTCAGGTGCGATATGAAGATATTTTAGAACCTTCCACAGGAAAGCAGTATAAACGTTCACTTGAAGTTGGACAGTAAAAGAAGGAACAGGAAACTGCAGAAACTCTGATGTAGTCAATGTTGAGAAGTTACAGGCTAGTGAGTTCCCGTATGACAGAGCAATGGATGGCACAGGATGAAATTGAAGAGAATGTGCCACAGGAAGATGCTATAGAACTTTCTATAGAATGCCCGCAGGAAATGGAAAACAAGAAATGTGCTCTCAGTTTAGAAGAAAATGACCCAAGAGAACAGTTGCTTGATTTAATAGACATAGATAAACGTATTAAGATTAATGAAAGAAATAGACTGCAGAAGATCAATAAAACCCAAAACGTCAGAAGTTTGATAAAACAAATAAACCCAATAATTAGGACTGTCCATAGAGAACCATGCAATATAACAGAAGGGATATATTACTGTGCAGTTAAATTAATAACTGATAAAATTCTACCACAAGAACATAGAGTAGTGAGGGAAAGGAAGGGGAGAAAACTTAGACGATACTCAGATAAATATAAAGGAAAAGTACAAAATAAGCAATTTATTGATGACCCAAAAAGTTTTATATTGATTTGGGAAACAAGGTAAAAGGAATTGAAAGACCTCCAAAAAAAAGAATAAATAAATGCATTTTGGAGAAGTATCTATGAAGATCCTGTAGAACATAACAAAGATGTTAAATGGATAGAAAAGTAAAAGAAAGAATAAGAAGTTTAAAGGCACAGAATATGAAATGGGATGAAGTAACAGCCAGAGAGATTGAAACAAAGTTAAGAAAAGCTTCTAATGGGAAAATCCCAGGCCCAGGTGCAGTACCTATCTTTTGGTTAGAAGTATTAGCATCTTTGCAAGAAGATTTAGTCATGAGTAAGAACTATTTATGTGCACACTTCGAACAGACACCAACCTGGCTAACAACAGGAAAAACAATGCTCCAACTTAAAAGCGAACCTGCAAGCTACCCTAAAAATTATAGAGTAATAACTTGCCTTCCAACGACGTATAAACTACATGGGAATTGATGCCAACAATATAGTCATTTAGAAGAAAACACAATTTTGGCAGTAGAAGAAAAGAGCAATAAAAGGAAGTCATATGGAACAAAGGATCATTTGTTGTTAAAGTCATAGTGGAGAAATGTAAAAAGGGGAAGAATCTAAGTGTGGCATAGATTGACTACAAAAAACATTTGATAGTATCCGATTACAAAAAAACATTTCATAGTATCCCACATTCATGGATAAAAGAGTGCTTAAAATGTATAAGATATATCCTACAATGATTGACTGCATTACAGTGACCATGAAATAGTAGCAGACCACTTTGAATTTTTATCCCTGGGATAATTATTTGTTCTTTATCATGGCTTAATTGCAAAGGGGGGTATTCCAGGGTGACTCTCTGTCACTGCTGCTATTCTGCCTTGCGCTTAACCCATTAAGATATCTTTTTAACAGCTTAAGCCATGGCTATAATTTGGCTCCTAGAAAACAACTAAGTGTAAATAATTCTCATCTTCTCTTTGTCAATGATTTAAAACTGCATAGCTTGTCAGATGAGGACCTGAAAACATAACTGCAAGGTGTCAAAACCTTTTCAGATGATATAAGAATGTCATTTGGTCTTGATAAATGTGCAAAAGCAACCTTTAAAGCAGGAGAACATCAGTTTGTGAAAAGAATGTGATATAAAAGAAACTGAGCAAGAGAGAGTGTATAAATATTTGGGAATTGATGAAAGGTCAACAATAAAACATGAACAAATGTCAGTAAAACTTAGTAAGGAATACTTGATTTAAATTAATCCTGAAAACACCGTTGACATCTAGGAACAAACTCCAACCTATAAACCAATTTGCTCTTCCTGTCCTAACTTACAGTTTTGGAGTGACTGACTGGCCCCAAAACATGATGGATAAATTAGATAGGAAAACAAGAAGGATGTTTCATGCACACCAAATGATTTATAAAAATTAGTGCATACCAAGATTATATATTCCCCATTCTGAAGGAGGGATGAGCCTCCTTGAAATTGATTACATTTGTAGATCTGCAATCCTGGGACTCCACACACATCTTCTGACCTCACAAGACCCAAATGTAGTGAAGGTTTTGAAACGAGGAGTATAAATCTAAGATGACTTCTCTGCGTAATCTAGCAGAAGCATATTGGCATCAAGCAGGAATTGAAATCAAATCAGAAGCAGACAAAAATCAGGCAGCAACAGAATGTACCAAAAAACAAAAGAAAGAATATAAGGTGAAGGACCAGATGACAAGGCAAGAAATGTGGAAAATGCATAAATATAGTTGCAAGTATAGAAAACTTCTGGAAGAACCTCATGTCGATCAGGAACTAATGCAGGAATGGTTAAGGAGAAGTGAATTCAAACCAAGAGGTGAAAGGTTAATACTGGCGGCCCAAGATTTGTGCAAAGTCTGTTGAACATGTAGAAGAAACAGACAAATGTAGGTTTTGTAAAACCAAATTGGAAACATTCGCACACCTCGTTGCTGGTTGTGACATACTAATGGCAGAGGGACTGTACACTGAAAAACATAGTAATATGGAAAGTTTGCTGCACTGGGGATTGTGCAAACACTATGGTACTGAAGTGGCTGAAAAACACTGGAAACATGAGAGACAAAGTATCATAGAAAATGATTGTCTGCATCACATGGGATCACCCATTACCAAACGTTCAAAAGATGCTAGAAAACCAGATATAGTGGTCCATGAAAAGAAGACAAAAGTAGCATTGATCATGAAATTGCCACAGCCAGTGACTACAGTGTCTTGCTTACAGAGAGACACAAAGTGATAAAATATTGGGATATGCAGGCAGAAACGAGAGCAATGTGGAAGAAAGATACCCAGACAGTCCCAATATTAGTAGGAGCAACGGGTTGTATAAAAAAGAATCTACAATCATATTTAGACATGTTACTAATACATGTAACTCCATACGAATTGCAGGAGGAGTCATTACTGGGCACATTGCAGGTGCTGCAAAGAGCATTTCTGGCTGACATCAAAGATCGAAACAATACTAATTTCATGACCTTTAATTGTACTTTGACTTAGAAATGGGGTCCTTTCCCATCATGATATCAGAAACCCAAAAGATTTGGAGAAATGAAAAAAATATATATAGTCATAAAGTAACAAAGTATTCTAAGAACTAAGCCAGTACAAGAATGGATATCAGAGAGTTTGCCAATAGGGATGGATGGATGCAATTAGGGGTACAGAAAATAGCTACATTTGCATGGGTATTTTTATACCCCAAGCAGGCTTCAAAGAATTTTTCATCTGGTCGATAGCAAATGTTGGAAGTGTGAAGAAGATGAGAGGTAACTGGGAACGTGTTTTGGGAATGTAGTGAGTTGGCAGATTTTAAAAATTCCCTGCAGAGTAGTGTATCAGAAATATTGGATGAGCAAATGGCTGTAAGTAAGAAAATTATTCTTTTGAGCTAGGATACAGGATCTGAATTGCCTAGACGTACTAAGGACTTATCAAGTTTAATTCTGTTGGCTACCAAAAAAGCAATTATTAGAAAATGGAAATCATAGTCCACACCAACTATATTTGAGACATTAAATATTATAAAAAAGATAAAAGAACTGGAAGAGGGATCTTTAGAAAATAAAAGAATCAAATTACATTGAAGTAAATGGAAATCGTAGGAACAATACATGCATAATAATGTTCATTAGGAGGAAACGTGAGGTTTAAGTGAAGGCAGGAATTCAGCATTTTTTTTGTAATTTATTTATTTAATATTTTTTCACCGGGAAAGTCTGATTGGGACAGAGCCCATTTTCAGCACTGGCCTGGAGAGAAGTGCTCCAGACGCATATCTCTGGTATCCATGGCTTCTGTATCCACCCATTCAACATTTAGCTGTCGCTTAAGAAAAAAGTCTAAAAAACATATGGAATCTTCTGGACATCTCCATTGGGTTGGATAAAGAACCCAAGGACTGTCTTGTTCCAGTTTCAACTCCCACTGTTGCAGCGCAGTTGGCTGTAGATACTGGACTGCCTACAGACGTCTGCTGAGGCTGTGCTTACGTCTCTTGTATACAAGGAGGGAGAACCACAGATGATCAATTCAGAGGGAAGAAGTCCCTGGTTCCCCTATTGAAGTCAGGGAAGGGTCTGAACACCCTAAGTTTGATAGGGCTGATGTTCCTTTGAAAAAGAAGGCCAGACATGTGGCTGCTGTAGCTGAGGATCCACACAAAGTGTGGCATGACTTCACTCAGGGTCTTTTCAAAGCCGTTATGGCTTTGAAGCTCCTCAAGGGTTATTTGTTTCTTTATTTGTCCTCTGGTCCTCTGCTCCTCCTAAGTGACCTTGAGAATATTATTTCTCTGAAGAGGATGTGGACTTAAATTCTGGGGAGGAGTCCTTGCCTTGCTCTTCTCAAATTCGTTCCCCTCTTGTTTTTGGGTCTGAAGAAGATGATTCCCTTTTCGCCATTCTCCCATCGAAAAGTTGTCTTTTGTGGACATTGTTGTACGTATGATGGAGTATTTTAAATGTGATTGTTCCCAAATTTTTGATATCCAGAAGGGGTACTGTGACCTTTTGCAGATTGATTCACCCTGGCATTCAGCAGTCCCTCAAGTTTTGGATGCTCTCTTAGACACTTTTTCGTCTGACTCCCAGACTTTTGCTCTAAGGAAGCCTGACAAGTTTGATAAAGTTCCTGAAGTTAAGTTTTTATATAAAAGCCCTTTTTCTGACCCTGCAGTGATTTCCCTTGCTACTGATAAGCCTTCAAAACTGCTGTCCTCTTCCAAGCTTTTACCTTCTGACGAGGACAGTTAAGCTATGGGCAGGTACTGTTTAAAAAAAAAAAAAAAAGTATATACCTCTGCCACTTTAGCTTTCAGATCCATAAACTACCAGACCCATATGACTAGCTGTGCTGGCTTTTCTTCCTGAAATTGGGAGGGGGGGGATTCCACCTGATGTGACTTTTTCATAAGCAAAGTTTGTGCTATTTCCCTTTTTGAGCTTTGTTTCCCAGGTAGCTTGCCACTCTGTAAAATGTAGTTATGTTGCTTCCCTGTAGGGTGGCTGCATCAGGGTCAGTTGAGGAGGTATTCCTGGTTGCAGCTTCAGTCTCTTCCTGAATATGTCAAGGTTAAGTTGTGTGGCTTTCCTTTAGACAATCAGAATCTTTTTGGCTCTGCTGCAGCTGAGCTTTCCAAAACCGTGCAGAATAAAGGGAAGGTCATGCAGGATCTTAAGCAGCAGGATCTTAAGCAGCTCTTCCTTTCTCCTACCCTCTAAATCCTCCATTGTATGTAAGCAGCAGAGGCAGTCTTCCAGAACTAAGAGTACTTTTCCTGATATGCAGCCTCAGGGCTCCAAGGATCAAAAGCCTTCTTTACCTGACAGATATGCCTCCATTTGACAATAGACCTGTTCAGCCCCTTGGCCATATTCCTCTTTATCTCAGGTTGACTGTCTTTCCCAGTCTTGCAATGCATAACCAAAGACTTGTTGGTGCTTTCCATCATGCAAAAAGGCTATTTCATGGTTTGGATTTCCCTTCCTCCCTTGTCTGGCATTCCCTAACCTCCTCATTGCCAACATCACTTTTCTTCGATTCTTCAAGACGTTTTGGTAAAAGGAACTGTCCAGCCTGTTCCACCCTTCAGCAGGGCCAAGGATTTTATTCCAAGATGTTCCTGGTTTCCAGGAAGAGGGTTTTTTGGAGGCACATTCTGGATTTTTTTTTTTTACTCAACACATTTCTAGATGTTTCCTCTTTCAAGATGTTGCCTCGCCCGACCCTATTTCCCCTGTTACTTCATCAGGCTTTCCTGGTGTCACTGCATTTGAAGGATGTCTACCTTCACATTCCTATTCACCCTGTCTTCTGGAAAATGTTTATGTTTCTGTTTCTTCTTTATATTATCAGTTTTCTGCTTTGCCTTGTTGTCTTTCTACAGCTGTGAGGGTCTTTACAAAATGTATGGCCCCAGTGGTAACTTTCTGCATACTTCAGGGAGATCAGATTTTCCCTTATTTAAATGACCTGTTGATTCAAATCCCCTCTCAACGCCTCCTGCTTCAGGATCTCGAATGCAGTATGCTTTTCCTCCACAGTGTGGGGTTTTTCTAAACCTCAAAAAGTGTGTTCTTTTCCCCTCTAAGACCACATTTTTCTAGGTTACACAATTCAGACCTTGCCAGTGATGGCTTTGTTTCCCCTTTCCAAGGTCCTTTCCTTGACTGTTTATTTTCAGCCTTTTCTTCCAACGCAAGGGATACCTGCAGGAGAGTTTCTTTGAGTTTTGAAATTCATGGCATCCACCATTATTATGGTTCCTTTCATCAGGCTCCACATGAGGAAGTTTCACTAGCATCTCATAACTGTTTGGCTTCAACACTGCTACCTTCTGGATCTACTCATCCCTTTCTTGCCTTGCATCAAACTCCAGTTGCTCTGGTGTATTCAGCAAAATTTTCTGCATCCCGGCATGACTTTTCAGGTTCCCGTTACCACTCAGAACCTGTACACAGATGCTTACAGGCTTGGGGAGCCTCTTACAACAATGTCAGGTTCCAGGGAGTTTGGTCTTCCCAACAGCTAGCAGAACATATCACCATAAAAGAGTTGAGAGCTCTAATTATGACTTTTCGTACTTTGTACTCTGTTTGGGTTCCAGCTCCTTTGAGAATTTTCACAAGCAAATACCATGGTTATGTAGTACATAAGGCGGGGAGCACACATTCTTACCTTCTTTTCAGTGTAGCTCTTCAGGCTTGGGATTTTGCAGTCAGCCATCAACTGACTCTTCAGGCAGTTTACATTCCCTTAGAGCACAATCTAGTGGCAGTGTTTGAGCAGGTCCAAGGAAGATCCTCATGAATGGGAACTTCACAGGGAGGTTTTTCTGGACATTGTACATCAGTGGCGTACTCCTCAAGTAGATCTTTTTGCCTTCCCTCTGAACAGACAACTTACCAAGTTCTTTACCAGAGTGTCAAGTCCTCTGACTTGGAAATTGGATACCATGTCTTTTTCCTGTAAGGGGATGTTTCTGTATGCCCATCTCCCTCTTCTTCTGTTGCCAAAAGTCTTGCACAAGATCATGTGGAACATGTCCAAAGTTTTGCTGGTGATGCCCTTTTGGCCCAGGTGGCACTGGTTCCCCCTTCTATTTTATCTGGCCAGGAGCTGTCATCACAAGTTACCTCACAGGATGGATCTTCTCACACAGGACAAGGGATCTCTCATTCACCCTCATTTACTCATTGTACAGTTGACTCTTTGGATGATAGGGTTTTGATCCCTTTTATTCAACAGTTCTCTAAGGATGTGCTTTGGGTTTTGCAGGAGACTAAAAAAATGCTTCCTGAAAATCCTATATAGTGAAATGGAATAGATGTTTTGTTTGGTGTTGCAAACATGACCCAAACCCTCTTTCTGGGGTATTCAGTGGTGTTTACTTGTGTGAACTACTCAATTCTGGTCTGGCATACTCATCTAGTAAAGCTGATTTGTCACTCATTTCTGCTTGTCTGCCTTTTTAATCCATCCCTTGCTTCTAGATTTAACGTTAAACAATTTTGAAAGGTGTCCCTCATATTAGGCCCCCAGGAAAGACCATTCATCTTTCCTGAGACCTTAATTTTATTCTTAAAAAACTGACTCAGCCTGCTTTTAAGCCTGCGGTTTCTTTTTTGCAATATTGTACTTGGAAAACTTCGTAGTTAATAGCCCTTCTGCAAACAGGTATTCTGAACTTTAGGCACTCATGGCAGTTTCACTGTTTTTGTTTTTTCACAGAGACATTTTCTGTTTATACCAGCCCTTCCTTTATGCCCAAGGTAGTTAATGATTTGTCTTTGAATCAAACTATTCATCTTCCTTCTTTTTTTCCCTTCTCCGCATAATGATAGCGAGAGAATCATTCATATTTTGGATCTACATAAATAGCTCAGATATTGCATAGTTAAAACTAAGAATATAAGGAAATCTGAGCAATGTTGTGTGTGTTTTCTTTCCAGGGGATTTGGGTTTGGCTGTTTCTAAGCAAACAATATCCTCCTGGATTTCTAAAGTCATTTCCTTTCATTATTCTTTTTTTGGTAAACAGCTTTCCTCTTCTGTTCATGCTCATTCTGCTAGGGCTGTATCCCCTTCTGTTGCTTTTTTCAAGGGTCTGGATACTGGGATCCATTGTGAAAGTTGTTACTTGGCCTTCTGTGCATGCCTTTACTAAACATTATAAATTGGATGCGATTTCTAGGACCAGGGATAGTTCTGCCAGAGACATCCTGCATGGGTTATTGGAAAGCTTCTCTGTGGCTTACTCCTCACATCCCCTTTAGTTTTTGTACTCTCTCATTTGTAAAGAATACTGCAACAGTGAAAAGGAAGAGCACAGTACAGTTTTGTAAGATCTTACTGTAACAGTAGATGTCCTACTTCTTACCATTACAGTGTTCTGTATCTCCCTTTTCCCCCCGTTTTTCTCAGTTTTTTTCCCTTTGGCCAAAGGATCCTTCTTCTTCCTTTTCTGCATGTACATATTTGTTCCTCCTGTAGGGTTGTTCTGGTTCTTCTGGGGGTAGCTCAGTTTTGAGGATTAGGCACTCATATGTCACCTATATAAACTTTAGACATAGGACATAACTCTTTCCAGGTACCATACGTTAGATGTAAGACTTTAGTATGCTGGCTGAACATTTGGTTTTCCTTGGCAGGATATCCCATTTGTAAAGAATACTGCAGCAGTGACAAGTAGGGTATCTACTGTTATGGTAAATGCTTACATAACTCTGTTATCCTGCCGTAATTGCACTTTAACAGTAAGAGAATCAGGGGACAACTAGACACCAAGGAAACAGGATATAATTTGCAACACTAACGTCTGGCATAACATTTGACTACTACCTTCCATGATCCACAAGGGTAAGAAATGGAGACAAAGGTATGTGCAGACAGTTTAATAACATGTACAGGGGTCTGTGGATTTTGTGTGTGTGTGTGTACTGGAGAATACATGGGGGGCCTCTGCAAGTAACAAGCAAGGGTGGAGGGAAGGGGTAGTTGCCTGAGGTACAGTTTTAGGGTACGTGATCGAGAGTCCCTGAGTTGTTTTGTGTACCAAACTGCCAGTACTGAAAAGCACTTTACATATCAAGCAGATATTGGATTGCTACACTTTTATACTAAGATGTCCTTTTTTGCTGAAGAGTGTTGGGGGGGGGGGGCATGTATTTATTGCCTGTAGAAAGCCAGTTGTTCATTTGTACCAATCTGGTTGCTACAAGATAAACAGAAGTCATTTTGTTTTTCGGCTGTAGGAAGCTGATTGGTACAAATTTGGCAATCAGCTTGCCATAGTGTAAACCAATTATTTATTTATTTGCTTTTTGTTGAAGAGCTGAGGGGGAGGTGGATTAATTGGAACTAGCTTTCAGTGTAAGCCAAAATCTTTTTTGTGGGGTGTGGATCAGCTGTAAGAAGCTAATTGGCTTCAGGGATCATATGCTCATTGATATGACAAAAGCATTCAAAACAGCAAACATAAACCACTCTTCTATAAACTTAGCCAATTAGGTTTTAGCCCAAATACAATGAAATGGTTTCAAAAGTACGTCCAAAATAGAATATTCCAAGTACACTTAGGAACCTGCCTTCCAACCGAATACAGTGTTAAATTGTGTTCATCAATGATGCATAACTGACATGCCCCCAACTCAACTTGGTCCTTTATGCAAATGTTATCTTATTACTTGAATCATTTAAGAACACTGACCTTTCAACAGAAACTATAATCTACCTTTACTGTGTTCCTAATCATTCCCCCGAAGTCTAACATGATATTTGCCACCCCACAACAACTCTGTAAATCTCCAAATTGAATTATTACTGATACAGATGACAACCCTCACCACTTGTAACAGAACAGAAGTACCTAGGGATCACCTTGGACTGTACTCTTTCATTAGCAAAGAATACTGACAATATTATTAGCAAAATACTTCAACTAAAACTATACTAGAAAGTCTCACACCTCCTCACCCCTTACAGTTTGTAATGCCTTAGCTAAAAAAATGTACTTATCCATAAAAATTGAATATGGGGTCCCTCTTGTAACCTTACATTCTAGCTCAAACACATGCAGAACACACACTACATCTAAACAAAATCTTCAGATTTATTGTTCTTGCAGAACCCCAGGCTCATGACTACAGCAGTGTAATTGGCTACCTGTAAATGACAAAGGCACATTTACAATTAGCTGTCAAATTTACAAGCTACTGAAAATGGGACAATGTCCTCCTCTGAAAACAAAATTAAATGTAAACAGCCTAATTACACACTGAGAAATACCCAGGAAGACAGCATTATTCTCATTAGACATAATTTTATAACCTCCAAAAGAACATTCTCAAGACTAAGCCCAGCTGTTTAGAATTGGCTATCTGTAGAAGTGACTCAGCAAGAGACACTTCAATTATTTTGATACAAACTAAAAGAACACCTATTTAAGGACACCAAATGGTTTTGCTGCTGTGAAACTGGCTAGACCTTGCAGCTCATACTGTAATCACATTTTTTTCTTGTAAAGATATACTTTTAACAAATGACTACTGCCCACCTTAATTGTACATATAGTAATTAATATTACTTGCATGTCATTTGTAATTGTAAATAACAGATGTATTGCATATATTTTTTTATTGCACTGTATGCAGCTCTGTGTATTCTTTAGTCTGTGTATACTTTTCTGTGTGTGTCTTACACTGTGGTGGCAGGGTTGTAGCTGAAAAGGGTCTGTTAACCAGCCCACTTACCCAATTATCACACTGAAATAAAGATTACTGCTCCAGAACAATGTTGCATGTGAGCTGTACTTTGAGTAATTGTTTTTATGTTTTGCAGGTTTTTATTAGGGGCTCCTGGAAGGTGAAGCTGCATCTGGTTGTGTACACTAACCAATACAATCTGGCCTTGAAAAAACATTAACTGTTTAGCAAGTTACTAATTGTACCTTGGACTGACATTTCAGCCATCTGATTGACAGTCACCTCACTTACGATATAGAAAATGAAAACCAGCTGACTAAGGATAAGCAACTTAACTGTAAACCTTTTGTAACATCATGCTGTTTTTATGGCATTACTACAGAGTTCAGCAATTGCTATTTTTAGCCAAACTTATTGAGCCCTAAAATTGGAAGAAAGTGTTTTGGGTTTTAGTCTTACCTGCTGTCTGCATAGAACAATGAATTACTGAAGGGTTACCCAAATTATCTGATGCTAAGTTTGCAGTATTTAATGCCAGAATTATAAGTCATGGAAAAATGCTGACCCACTGGCAAGAAGTTGGAGACACTAGAAATAAATGAAGATCGTGGCCTGCATCTAGAACGTGTTAAGTTTCTGCAGCGTTACAGTAATTAAGTGAGTCACAAGAATAAAGATTTTTTTTATTTGATTTGCCTATGATGTCTTTTTTCCACAGAATAGTGGCAGCTGAATACTGCATTTTTTTCTTCACATTTGCTGAATTTGGAAGGTTGCTTTTTTCCTGATTATTCCATTTGTGGCACAAAATGCAAATGCAGGAATTAAGGTATATAACCAACTATTAATGTTAACAGAAACTGACCTTTATAGCTATGATCTCTAGTTTATGACCCTGTTTATCTATGGAAACTTCTTTTTGAATTTATGTTCAAGCAATTCTATATTTGTTGTATAATATCTTGTTTCTCTATATTCTAACAACTGTATACTGCATCAGTTGTAAAACTCAGATTTTTACTTCTTTTATATGTTCTGTGCTCTCTGCACACAATAGCTATGTTTATATAATTGTTTTTGTTTATATATTTTTTTATTATTTTTTTATAATTTTTTACTATGTATTTGGAGCTTTTCTCCTTGGGCCTCCGCTGAAAACGGTCACCTTGTGTCCAGTCGGACTAACCCAGTAAACAAAAGGAAAATAAATAAATAAATGTGACATTTACAAAAGCATTTAAGACCTACTTCCTCCTCACATACAAACCAGTATAAATAAAAGCTGATAAGCAATTAAATTAAAAATAATAGAAGCTACTCCTGTGAAGAAGGGCAAATCAGTTACTGGTAAGTGAGCTAAAGCAATTAGAAGTACTAGAGCTAACTACAGAATTGAGTCAATCACTGAGATATTCTCCTGTCTCTGTTCAGTACCTGCTATAAAAATCTCACTGCCCATGTTCAGGAGAGCTGTGGCTGCCTTGTATCCCATTGTAGTATCTGTCTACCTGGAAAGGGACATGCTAACAGCTGCAGTCCCATTTTCTCCTACTTATGTTGCTCCTGACAGAAGATCACAAGAAATACTCATTACTTTTTTTGCATTTCCAGCCAATCTCCATGAGACCTATCCAGTGGTTCTTCTGCTTGCATCCTGTTAGCCCATTAGTTCATTAGTGGTGAGAGCCTGGCATCCCTAAGCTAGGTGAGAGCCCTAAAACCCATTCATTCTTGGAGGTCACTTGTATGTTTATGTAATTAATATAAAAGGATCAAGGAGTCCAGGTGCATGCCCCTAGCGTAAAAGCCTGGTTCCTTTTCAGAGGCATTCACTATTCATACTTTCATTGTGGTGTCTGCTGATACAGGATCGACTAGTTTTTAATCAAGTGAGGGTGCTCTGTGGTTCTTGTTCAGAAGTTAACCTCTCAAAACACTCCTCTTATAAGTTAATTGTGTTTTGAGAAGTTAACTTTTTTCTGAAGAAGTTCATGAAGAATAAATTTGAATGAAAGTACTAACGAATTGTGTTCACTCCTTCATTCCAGCTACAGCTTTTGGTTTGAGTTTTATTTTCCAGTTTGTTGTGTCCTTATAAGTTTTTGAAACTAGGAACATGTTTTTTTTTTGGGGGGGGGGTTAAAAATTCCCACAAATTCCTTTTGTTTCTTTTTAATTTGCTCCTTCCCTTTTCTAAAAATCCCACCTCTTATTTCTTTAATCTCCTCTAGAATATTTCTAACAGAGCATTATGTAGAGGAATTTTTTAAATCTGCCAACTCATTATACTGTCAATTAAACATACTAATCTAATCACATCTCCAACATGTACTATCTACCCAAAAAAAATTATATGAAGACTGCTTGGGGTATAAAAATACGTATGCAAACACTTAAAAAAAAAAAAAAAAATCCTAAACCTTCTGGACTTTGTTGCATACTTTGGAGCCATGCATATGTCTTCCCATTGTTTATTTGTAAATTGATTCTCCAGTCTCTCTTCCCAATCTGTTCTAACCTTTTCTAAGTCTTATAGTTATCTTGTAACATTTTATATGTCCCAATTATCCTTTCTTTAATAGCAGCCTCTGTTCTAGATTTAACTAAAAAAACTGCCACAGCAGACTTCCAAGATGATTGCACACTGATCAACAACTTCATTTCAGGTCTCCCAGTGTGAAAACATGATATTGTCAGTGTAGGTAAAATTCAGTTACTAGCTAATACACTGCCTGGATAGCACCAAAGAAGAAAAATTGAGAACCTGAAAGAAAATCAACTAGAAAAGGTGAAGAGAAAACAATGGCTGGGAAAAATAGTGCAGCTGTTCAGCAAAAAGCAGTTTAAGCCTCAGCTTTGATACAAGAGATGACTTCCAGTAGCTTATACGAAAAAATCAAATGTATTCAGAGGTGATTAAAATAAAACATTGACGGAATACATTGATTTAAATTTCAAAAACCTGGAAAAATAGAAGAAGCCTTAACTAGCTATTCGGATAAACTGATAAAACTGCAAAAATCAGAGGTTGAAATGAAGAAAAGGCTAACTGAGTATGAGGCTTCTCAAAGAAGAGCTGTTCAAAAATAGTGGAGTTAGAAGACACAGCACTGAGAGAAAAACTGGGATTTTCTGCTGTACCAGAAAAAAATGGAAGGAACAGACTCTGTTACAGGTTCATAGGAGGTTACCAAGCTAATGGCCCTAGGGCTTTTATAAGCTTAGCCATACTATACCCATGTTCCTTAATTGACCTTTTTTAGATAGTCATTTGCAAAGCGAGTCCATGATCAGCACCAACTGCCCCTGTCCATGAGAGACATAGGTGTCACTTCTGGAGTGAATTTAGCCTCCCATCCAATTGTCTAGATTGTGCTTGAATAGGGCTATTGAGGAGCTCTGCTTCACATCATTTGGGAGTTTATTCCAGAAAAGTGGCAATGTCTGGGAGATATATCTGCCTCTCCAGCATGTTCTGTTAAGGTCACAGGCTAGGTTGAGATCCCTGGAGCGAGTAACTCTTGTCCCATTTGATTTGTGGATGTGCAGCATTTCCATCAGGGCACAGTCAGAGAATGCTCTGTAGGCCAAGCACAAATCACCTGTCAGCAGCCTGTAGGATACAGAGTACAGTGACAGGGCTTTCAGTCTTTCCATGCAGGTTATGTTTTGGAGGCCTAACCTTTCTTGGTGAGAAACCTTTGTGGTCTCCCCAGCTGCTGCAGGTGTCTGGTGAGGTGCATGCAAAAGGGAGTATTGTACTCTATTAGTAGTCTGATTAGGGTCAAGTACAAAGGAGTTATAACATGCTTAGTCTTGGATGTGATGTCCTTACATATGAGATGTGCAAAGTGGAAGACTTTCTTTACCACTGTGGACACATAGTGATCGAAGTTTAGACTGCTGTCAACCTGTGTTCTCAAACCTCGCACCACTAGGTTTGAGCTTAGGGGGGGTGCTGTCAATATTTTAATTTGCAGGGACTTCCTCTTTGCCAAAAGGGATGATAATGCACTTTTTTGCATTTAGTTTTAGTCCATGGCTTTGGCACCAATCAATTGTATTAACCTCTTTTGTGATATGTCAGCATTCTTTGGGGACTCAATGACTGCACCCAGTTTGCAATCATCAGAGAATTTGGTAAGCCACAGGCCATCTACTTTCGCATGGACTTCTGAGAAATAGATTCCAAACAGTAGAGGCCCCAGCACATATCCTTGTGGTCAAGAGTGCCCACAGGCAGGTGCAAAGGGGTGCACTTGCACCCACCTGTAACTGGCTGGCTGGGAGATTAATTTTCTTTTAAATAAAATTTATTTATTTATTTTTTTAAGGGGGTTAAGAACGCCCTTTGCATCCATTCGCACAGACGCTTCTGCATCTGTGCGACCGATGATTTATGTCTTCATCTTCCACACCTGCATGGAATTTGAATTCGTTTGGACTGCGGACGAAGGCACAAGTGAGAGGTAGGTGTGGGCTTGTGTCTTTGTGGGAAATAGGCAGGGGTGTGTGGATGTAAGAAGTTGGTAGGTAGGGGTGTGTATGCATGTATGTAAGAAGTAGGTAGGTAAAGGTAGGTCTAGGTGTGTGTGTGTGTGTGTGTTTGTAAGAGGGAGGGTAGGTGCGTGCGTGTATTTGCAAGAGGGAGGTAGGGGTGTGTGTGTATGTGTAGGAAAGAGGGGGGTAGGAATGTGTTTGGGGGGTCATACCTCACAATTATCTAGATTTTTGCCTCATATTTTCCATTTGTTGTTTGCATTGTGTCTTTGTGGACTTGGAGAAAGCATACAATAGGGTGCTTAAAGAGGAGTTGTGGTATTGTATGAGGAAGTCGGGAGTGGCAGAGAAGTATGTAAGAGTGGTACAGGATATGTACGAGGGTAGTGTGACAGTGGTGAGGTCTGCAGTGGGAGTGACAGAAGCATTTAAGATGGAGGTGGGATTACATCAAGGATCAGCTCTGAGTACTTTCTTATTTGCAATGGTGATGGACAGGTTGACAGACGAGATCAGACAGGAGTCCCCGTGGACTATAATGTTTGCAGATGACATTGTGATCTGTAGTGAGAGTTGGGATCAGGTTGAGGAGATCCTGGAGAGGTGGAAATATGCTCTAAAGAGGAGAGGAATGAAGGTCAGCAGGAATAAAACAGAATATGTGTGTGTGAATGAGAGGGAGGATAGAGGAATGGTGAGGATGCAGGGAGTAGAGTTTGTGAAGGTGGATAAGTTTAAGTACTTGGGATCAACAATTCAGAGTAATGGCGAGTGTGGAAGAGAGGTGAAAAAGAGAGTACAGGCAGGGCTGAATGGGTGGAGAAGAGTGTCAGGAGTGATTTGTGAGAAACAGATACCAGTAAGAGTGAAAGGCAAGGTCTGCAAAAGGGTAGTGAGACCAGCTATGTTGTATGGGTTGGAGGCGGTGGCATTAACGAAAAGCCAGGAGTCAGACCTGGAAGTGGCAGAGTTAAAGCTGTTAGGATTTGCACTGGGTTGTGACAAGGATGGACAGGGTTAGGAATCAGTATATTATAGGGTCAGCTCAGGTTGGACGGTTTGGAGACAAAGAGAGGCGAGATTGTGTTGGTTTGGACATGTGCTGAGGAGGGATGCTGGGTATATTGGGAAAAGGATGCTAAGGATGGAGCTGCCAGGTAAGAGGAAAATAGGAAGGCCTAAGATAAGGTTTATGGATGTGGTAAGAGAGGACATGCAGGTGGTTGGTGTGACAGAGCAAGATGCAGAGGACTGAAATGAAAACAGATGATCCGCTGTGGTGACCCCTAAAGGTAATAGCCGAAAGAGAAGAAGAAGATTTTCCATTTGTTTCTCATAAAATTGTGTTCTTTCTGGCAAATCATTGAGGTCTGAAGTCAGAAAATAATGGCAGACATTTGAGTTTTAGACTTCATATCCTCAGATAATGCATACTAATGCAAACCTTGTTGTTCTATCCACTTTCTAAGGAGGTAGAGGGATGTATGTGCGTGTCATACCTATCAATTGTACAGATTTTCACAGAATGTCGAGATTTTTGCCTTATATTTTTGGTCTGTTCCTCATACAAACTCTGCTTTTTTGACAAATTACTGGGATGAGCTAAGGATTACAGTTAATAAATAATGACATATATTTGAGTTTCTGACTTCATATCCTTTAGAAAATTCATTCTAACACAAGTGCTGCTATTCTAGCAACTTTCTAAATGTGTCCCTAGTTTTGGGCCTTTGTCCCCAACATTATAATAGGCTTTGTCCAGATTTCTTGTGCTAAGGGATTGAGAGGTATGGTGTGTGTATTTGTGTATAAGAGGGAGGTAGCATACCCCTCAGCTGTCCAGGTTTTTGCCCCATATTCCTCTAAAAAAGGCTTGAACTTGCTAAATAATAGCAGACATTTGAGCCATATCCTTTAGAAAAATGCATACTAACACAAACCCTGTTATTCTAGCATATTTTTAAGTTCATGAGAGCAATCTTTATAATCTGTCTATTTTAGGCTTTGTCCAGATTTCTTGCACTAAGAGGTTGAGGTATGTGAGAGAGAGGAAAATGCCCTATTTAGAGGCAACAGATGGACTCTATTTTCAAAGTGCATTTTCAAGGAATTGTGAGCTTCAATGGAAGAGACGTTTACTGCTGCTAATGCCAAGTCTGCTTAAAATGTGCAACTGTTTTTTTTAGCAAATAGTATCACTATCGTGGTATAGAGTTTTAAAATAGTGTTAGTAGCACAGCAGATAGCATACTTGCATCTTGATGTAGAGGGCTCTAGGTTCTTTTCCCACAGGATATAGATTTGTATTTTAAGGGGATTGGGTGCTGCAGTCCTGAGTATGTCCTCCTTTGGATGAGATGCCTAGTAACTATGAACCTGTTTTTCAGTTTGCAGCCATTCCCTATTGTATTATACCAACTTACCATTTTTTAGTGTAACATAGCAATTTATTCTTTAAGGGCAGCAGGCACTGGATTTGTAGATGAAACACTGAAATATAAAATTGTTTTCTAGCAACAACCTCTTCATTAGTTTCAGATATATTTAATGTGGAATTATTCAGATGACTTTTACTTCTGCAGAGATTGCGCATATTGACTGATATTGGTGGATTGTAATGACAGAAGTTTGAGTGGCCTTTTATGGTTGAAATGTTCTGAATTGGGCAGTTTGTCATTATTGGTTCATATGTTTTGTTTCATTGCTTACAGGAAAAATGTTCAAAACTATAAATTTAAAACACCCTCTAACAAGTGGTGCTGTATTGTACAAGGAATTTAAGGTGAGTCAAAGAACATTTGCATGGTCCTAAAAATGTGTGCAAGGGGCCTATGATTTGAAAACAGTCCAAAGGTAAACTTAACCTGACACTGGCCAGATGCATTTTCTTTTCAATGTGAGTTTCAGTGATGTTTCAGTGAATGTGAGTTTCAAAGGTAGAGAAGTTTTAATGCTAAGTATGTTTTCATTGTAAGACTATTGCTTTGTTTAGCAAATGTCTACCAGTGTTTGCGCTATAACATTTGAAATAAAAGCTGTAAATTAAATCCAAATATCTGTAATCATTGTAGAAGTAAAGCATAAAACAGTATGCACAATGTGAGTTTTGAACAGTGTTTATGGCAATTGCTGAGAAATAGCCAAGCTTTGGTACATTTGGAATGGCAGCAGGGGAGGGGGGACTCTGGGTTTGCACCCACCCCCCCGTAAAAAATACTTTAGGCTCCCCTGCTCATAGTGTGCCACTGGTAAAAGGTCTACTGGTAGAAGTGGAATCCCCAACTTTGACAGTATGCATTCTGTCAGTGAGCCATTTAGCTACGCATCTAGTGACTTCTGGGTTGATCCCCAGCTGGTTGAGTTTCTTAATGATACCTTAGTTAGGGATTGTGGCACAAGCCTTGGATAATTGAAAATAGGCAGAATGTACTGTTTTGCCTTCATCCAATGCTTTGGTGAAATTCTCGAAGTGCACCGGGTTCGATAAGTATGAACTACCCTTAATGAAGCCAAATTGGTTGGGTCAAGAGTTTGAAGGTCACCAATGTCCTTGTTGATAAGGTCCATTATGATTATTTCCATGCCGTTGCAGATAAGGCTGGTTAGGCTTATGGGTCTATAGTTCCCAGGGTCAGTTGATGAACCCCCTTTGCGGAAGGGGATTACTGTTACTGTTGCTATTCTACACTCTACAGGAACAAAGCCAGTGATCAGACTGAGGTCTTGTTTTAGATTATTTAGTAAGCAGTCTAGGATGTTATCTGGTCCCATATGGTCAGTGTTTTTGACCTTGGAGAATGTGGCTATGACCTGCTTTTTGGAGATACTAGGTAGAGGACTCGTGGGCAGGTATGCTTTCGGGTTTGGCTGTTGGGTGAAGTTTGCACCAAATCTGTCAGCTAACATGTTGGCAATTTCCCCAATTTCCACAGTAAGAGCTAGTAGCCTCCCTAGCAGACTTAATTTAATGCATCTAATAGAACAGAGTACAATTTAGTTTTATTGAAAGAGAGCCAGTGCACTTTTTCTTAGGCCTGAAAGTTAATGTTTTCTGAAATCATACAAGCACTTTTTCACATCTGGGGGAACAGAGATAATAAAGGAATAGACAATAAATAGAGTAATGGAAACGCAGACTGTAACATGCACTTTAGCATGTGTAACCTTAATTTTGAACTTCGTTAATGCCTTTGGGTGCACCTATTAAAGTGGGACAGTTGTTCCTATCTTGAGGATTAAACTTAATTTTCTGAAGATGTACATAGTTTTGTGTTTGTTCTAAATTAATACTGGATGGAGGTGTTCTGAAATTTTATTTATTTTTCTGTTTGAGGGCTCTCATTAAAACAAAAGTCTTGAAATACGAAATGTGTGCATTTTAGACAAACGTTGGAAATACACATTAAAAACTGTTGTATAACAGGTAGGAACAGTAGCATAATAATAAAGGCCACACTATCCTTATTATCTTGGAATGTAAATGGCCTTATAGGTGTAGACAAAAAAGAAAGAGTATTGAATTATATTGAGATGATGAGAGCAAATAGCAATGATTACTAGAGAGGTGCCAATAGTGATAGAAGCGGAAAAAAGGTAACGATGGCTATTTGGTAGTAAGGGGCTATTGGTAAGAGAAGAGGATTAGGCTGACATGTACTTATATTCCACCTTGGGAGGCCTGAGAAAATTTTAGAAGTAGCTTTCAGCAGGGAATATTACTTACAGATAGGGAGTGCAACTTGATTTGTAATAGTGAGGATGTATTGGGGGGACCTAGAAGGGAAAATATAACAAATGAGGGTAGATTTCTAAAAATAAATGTATAGAAAACATAAATTCAGTTGTATTGACACAGACAGACTTTACGTATTATTCTCCAAGGTCCAGTAACTGGGCTAGACTGGATAGAATTATATTTCATAGGAACATGTGCATTTAATTAAGTCTTGACACACATTCAATAACTATTTGTGACAATGCATAAAAACCTAAGATAAAAATGCAAGGTAAGGAAGTAAACAAACGATTCACTGGGATTTTTCCATCTACATTTTAAAAGGAGGAATTTAAGGAAGGGGCATTGGAAATTATTCCAGCGCTATTAAGGAAGATAAAAATTCCTTCACAACTGACAGCTAGTGAATGGGATAAAATGAAAATGGAGAAGAAATAAAAGAGAAGGAGGTCTGGGTAAGAAGAAATGGAAATCATGTGAATTTGTTCTATCTCTCTGCTCATTCTTACTGATGGGTTCAGAGCCGATCCACGGCTTCGAATCGGCCAACTGCAAAAGCTCTAGGTCTTCAACCAGCTCGAGGCCAACTCCCTATCCCATGATGCACCTTGATCTTCCCTCAGATCTTGTTTGCCGCTGCAACTTGATTGGACATTCACCAGCTCTGGCCAGTGAAAGTTGTTATTGTCTCTCTCTCTCTAAAACTTGTTAGAAAGCTTAAATTAGATAATTCAGTAATAAGTTTTCTTTTGTATAGTAGTTGAGCCTTTCTCTTGGTGTATTGTTGGTAATTTACTAGATATTTAGATAGTTTACATAAGTTAGATAGGTGGCCGTGTTTTTAGGCCTTTAGTTTCTCCTCATCTCATATTTCTTCTTACATAGTTGTGTGGTGTGAGTTAGAGCCCTTTTTATTTACAGGGCAAGTATATTGATATTTAGATAATTTACATAAGTTAGATAGCTTAGTTGTTTAAGATAATTAACACTGCTTAGATATTTTGCATTATTAGAAGTTAGTGTGCTGTGCTGATATATATTTTACTCATAGCTTAGAGACAGTAGACATTTCTGACTGTTTTTCCTTATATATACACACACATACATACACATATATACATACATATATATATATATATATATATATATATATATATATATATCTGTATATATAAATATATATATATATATATATATATATATATATAGAGAGAGAGAGTTTTTTTTCTCTGTTTGTTGCTGATAAGATGTCTCATTAAGAGAAAGAGAAATCCAAGTCCGGATTTAAAAAATGCACAAGATATGGGCAAAAGATGTCCATCACTGATGGACATAGCGACTGTGTCTATTGTTTAGGTGAGGTGCACCTACAAGAAAGCTGCTCAATATGCCACTCTTTTAGTGCTAGAGTGTTGCATGAGCGAAAGAGGAAACTTATGGATAGAGGTCTGTTAAAAAGACATCTTCTAGTTCTTCGGAGCCAAGGAAAAACCCATAGACTCCAAAAAAATAGATCGAGTAAAGCTTCAACATCAGTTCCACAGCCAACGGAGCCGACTGTTGCTTTGGTTAGGAGCTGGTCTCCAGCATTGGAGCCAGTGTCTCCTACATTGAAATTCCCCATCTTACAGTCGGTAGCTTCATCCACACAATCTTCTCGGGCCTCAAGTAGACTCCCTGATTTGGATGTGGATCGTGTGTTGAAGAGGCTTCTGCAGATACTGGCATTTGCCAAAATATTATCCGAACAGATCCTTGGGACTTCGGAACCGACACATATTCCCCCACCGTCTTCTGTTCTTATACTGATCTGCCTCGAAGTTTCGGAGCAGGAGAGCTCAGAGCTGATTATCATGGAGCCCTTGGAGCCAATAGCTACCTTAGGTTTGTTGGCCCTGACTGCCCTGATATCTTCGGTGCAGACCAAGGGATCTCAGAGCCGATGCTCGCCGGTCAGGTCTGGAAAGGATAGTCGGAAAGACTTGTTGGTTCCGACTTTGCCTCTCGGGTCCTTGGCCTGAGTGAGCTTGGCTCCGACTTCGGGATCTGAGTCCTCTGTTCTGGTGCTGGGAGAGTCCCTTGTATCCTGTGATCCGGGGGATTCCTTGTGTTGGGACTGAGGGGTCTTCGAGGCCATGAGGAGGGTATTGTCCACTCCGACAACCACACCGTCAGTATCAGCAGCTCTCTCCCCTCAAAGCACTGGTGTCTACCTCTACAACACACACTCCATTAAAGCGTAGAGACCCTGGGCCTCAGGAAGCCCAGTTGGGGGAGCCATGCTCTTCCGAGACCTCTCCAGAAGCTCCCACTGAAGAGGTTCCCAGGAAGAGACTTTACAAGAGGAAGCATCTGGACTCCCCCCAGGAATCCGTCACATTGGACACTGACTTAGATGAGTCAGAAGGGTCCCCATTGTCCCCCTCAGAGGATATCTCATTCGCAGATATCTTGGAAATTCTTAAACAGAGGGGTGGCTGGAAATCCCTTAACCCTACTGATGATGAGTCAATCCTCCTGAAGGCTTTTGAGTCTCAACCATCCACCTCTTGGGTGTCTCCACCATTTGATGAGTTGATTGATTTACTCTCTCGAAGGGCATGGGAGTCCCCGGATACCATGGAGTCAGTTCCCAGGAAGCCTAATAAATGTATAACTTGCCCTCAAGACAAAACCTTTCTAACTAAAGGAGTGCCCGTTGATGCCATGGTGGTGGCAGTGGCCACCAAGAAGGAGCTATCAGAAACCTCTATGTCTGTTCATTCTCCTAATAGAGATTCCAGGATCATGGACAGATATGGGAAGCGTATGTTTAGTTCAGTGGCTTTTGTTCTTTTTATCACTGAACTATCTCACACATTTCACTAGGTTACAAAGCGATCTCCTAAAGGAACTAGAAGATACTCTGAAGGGTTTAGTAGCTGCAGGGTTTCAAACAAGGCAACTTCCCAGCTCTCTACTCTGAACTCTGTTGTGAACTTTTCCATGCGTCTGGTGTCATATGCAGCTGATGGAATGAGCAGAGCAGCGGGTACAAGAATTGCCCTTAGGAGACATTCCTGGATGTGCCTATGTTCCATTGCGGAACCCTTTAAGTCTTCCTTTATTAACATCCCTTTTGACAGCTTGTCCCTTTTTGGACCGAAAGTAAAAGAAACCCTTACCAGGAGTGAGAAAGACAGGAGGACTCTGCCATCGGAGAATGTTTTTCTACCCTGATTAGACCTTACCCCAAAGGGAGGGGGGGTGGAATGATGTGGTTCTGTAAATCTCAAGGACCTTTCCAAGACACTCATGGTGAAGCCCCCTCTATAGGCAGAGGAGGAGGAAATAATGGAAGACACCATCCACGCAGCATAGGGGGTCTGCAGAATCAGGGCAACAGAGATCAGTTATTTGGGAAGCACTTTCAGTGCTCCTGAGGTTGCCTGACTGTCCATCTCTGGAGGCAGTCGGGGGACGCCTTTCTTTGTACCCAGACACCTGGCTAAAAATAACAAAAGACAGCTGGGTACAAAGAATCATATCCAGAGGATACTCAATTCCCTTTGCCATACCACCCCCTCATATGAAAACAATCTTGGACGCCCCACCAAGTCACAGGAAACAAGCAGTCATAGAGGTCCAAAGGTTGCTGGAAAAAAGTCATCCAACCAGTCCCAGCAGACTAGAGAGGATACAGAACTTACTCAAGATTATTTTTGATTCCAGAGAAAACTGAGGGACTGGAGACCTATCCTAGACCTCAGCAGACTAAACAAGTCGGTAAAAAAGGCAAAGTTCCGGATGGTCATGCTACAGTCAATACTCCCCTTTTTGGGGAAAGACAATTGGATGTGCTCGATAGATCTCCAGGATGCGTACTACCACATAAAAATGGACAGGCCATCCAGGGATCATCTACGCTTATTATCAATTTCGTGCTCTACCCTTTGGTCTCACTACAGCCCCCAGAGTGTTCGCCAAATGCATGGTAGTAGTCACGGCTCACCTGAGATGTTTAGTGTTACAAGTGTTTCCATACCTAGACAACTGGCTCCTCACTGCCACCACCAGGCATCAACTCGTACATCCAAGGGACACAACTTTAAACCTCTGCAATCAGTTGGGGATTACCATAAACTCAGAAAAATCTGCCTTTTCGCCATCGCAACAGACCATTTTTATTGGAGCAGAACTAAATACAATCACAATGACCTTAAGCCTTCCTCCAGAAAGAGTTTTTCTTTTAGGAAAACAAATCATAGACCTACTTCCAAAGACAAAAGCCCCAGTCTCAATGGTACTCAAATTGCTAAGAACAATGGCGGCAGCAATCATTGCCATTCCTCTGGGTCAGATGCATATGTGAGTACTACAGTGGCTCCTATTCTCTCGATGGTCCTTTCAGGAACTTCCAATGTCACACAAAATCATAATAACGAATGCATGCAAAAAGGACTTCAGTGTTGGCTGACATCTCACCAAGTAACTCTAGGCCATCCCTTTGTTCTACCCACTCCTATAGCCACGGTGATCATGGACGCTTCCTTGATAGGGTGGGGGGCATTATCAGGGAACAACAGCCCAAGGCACGTGGAAGAAGCCCGAAGCTCATCTGCATATCTATGTCCTGGAGATGAGAGTGGTACTGCTAGCGTTGCAGTCCTTTCAAGACTCTCTCCCGCTGGGAACAATTGCAATTCAGACTGACAATATGTCAGTGGTCTGGTACATAAACAAGGAGGAACCAAATCCCCTGTGTCGAGAGGCCCTAAGAGTATGGCAGTGGGTAACTTCCACCCAGCACCTTCTGATAGCAACGCACATCCCAGGGAAATCCAATGTGAAAGCAGACAAGCTAAGCAGGGCAATTCTCTTGCCTCATGAGTGGTCTCTAAAGAAACAAGTGGCGGAAAGGATTTTCTGCAAATGGGGTCAGCCCTGCTGCGATCTCTTTGCAACCCCAACAAACAAGAAATGCAGCAGCTACTTCACCCTAATCCCCTCACCGGGAGATGCCCCAAGAGATGCACTGGTGCACAATTAGCCCCTGGTCCTCTTTATGCTTTTCCTTCTTTCCCTCTAATACCCAAACTATTACAGAAAGCAAAGACTCTGGGAAGGACCATAATCTTAATAGCCCCTTAATGGCTGGGTCAAATTTAGAGTCCCTTCCTTCAGCCTCATCTGTTAGGAAGAACCTTGGATCCTGGCCCCGGTTCTAGATCTTCTGACCCATTCATTGGGGGCTCTTCATCCTTCTCTTCACTCCCTCAAGCTGACAACTTGGCTGCTCCAATTACAAACATAGCCAGGATTGACAACCTCTCAGCCGAGGCTCAGCATATTTTAACATCCGCTCATAAATCATCTACCAGAAAGTTATATCTTAGCAAATGGAAGAGATTTTCTACATGGGCATCTCAGAATGATATTGATTCGTACCTAGCTTCAATTTCATCCATTCTGGAGTTTCTGATTAAACTTTTCAATAAAGGGGCCGCTGCAGCTACCATTAGAGTTCAATTAGCAGCAATTTCAAACTTTTATCTTGGTGTCCAGGGTTCTAATGTCATGTTATTTAAATTATTGCAGAAAATGGTGAATCTCACAAAACAGAGGGGCACAACTGCAGGGCGCTAAATAAAAAATAAGTGAGTATTTGGATAATATGCATGAGTTTATAAAGACTGCTGTTAGGCAACTGTTTTTGAAACTACTCCAGAGCTCAAAAGCTTTTAGCAGAATGACTTTATCATTAGAAAGTAGAAAGAATTATCACCAAACTTAGGGAGTCTACAACAACAAAAATAACCAAAGATTCTGCAGAGGTATTAAGAGATATTTTGAAAATGTTATGAAAATTTGTATAAAGTAGAGAAATGTGGAAATCAAGAAAGATCACAAATGGAAATATTTATTGAAAACATAATATGCCAAGGTTACAGGTTGATGAGTCTCAAAAACTAATGGAAAGGAGATGAGATAAAAATCATCATCATGTATAATCCATGTACAGGAATGTTTCCAATAATAGATGCTATTCTTGTAGAAGGTTTGGAATTTAAGAGGAAGAAAGTGGTAGAGAGCTGGAAGATTTTGTTTAACAGTATTTTAAATGGAGGGGAAGCACCAACAACGTGAAAGAAAGCTATGGTGGCTGTATTATCTAAAGATGGAAAAGACCCATCAGACCCAGCTTTGTGTAGACTCATTTCAATTTTAAACCATGATTATAAAGTGTTTGTACTGGCTAAGAGAATGGCAAAGACATTGTCAAAATTGATAGATATGGATCAATGTAGTTTTGTGGAGGGGAGGCAAACATTTGACAACATGAATTGAACAGTGGTGATCCAGAGGGAATCTGAATGTAAGAAACACTGCTGTTGGTGGGTCCTAATGCAGAGAAAGCATTCGCCAGAGTAAACTGGGATTGTATGAGTAGTTCAATGAAAGCATTTGCACTCCTTGATACAATAATAAGGTTGATTAGGAGGATATATGAAGGATCAAAGGCAAGAATTAAACTGGGTGGGCTCCTATCTGATAAGTTTTGTTTGAACAGAGCAACCAGGCAGGGGTGTCCTCTTTCCCCTTTGCTATTTGATTTATATTAGAGCCATTGGCAGAGAAAGTAGTAGCTTGAGAAATTCAAGGATATAAATGGCTTGGTAATCAAGAAAAGCTGACTTCATCTTAGATGATATTATTTTGTATCTGATAAATCTGGAAAAGGAAATCTAAGTGTTGTGGAATCTTATGAGACAGTTTCAAGTCTTGCAAGCACCAAAAGAAACTTCCGAACCAAGCCAACAAGCCAACAAGTAGAACCAAGGAAAATAAACGTTAATTAAAGTTTATTTTCCTTGGTTCTACTTGTTGGCTTGGTTCGGAGGTTTCTTTTGGTGCTTGCAAGTTTGTCGCTTTTACAGCAGTTTGTCTTTTACAGTTTCAAGTCTTTTCAGGATATACAATTAATGAAGATAAAAGAAAGGCTTTACCCATTAATTATGCACCCATAGCTGGTTTTGGCTCGGCAATAGCCATATTTATAGGGACATGACACGTTCATATCAAATACTAGGCAATCAGTCTGGAGACCATTTCAAGCCAAGCTAAAAAAAAAAACTCTATTCAAAATTTTACGTAATGGCCTCAAGGAGGGCAAAACAACATGGACTGGAGAGAATTTGAGGCTGCCCATCCAATTATCTAAGCTTACTTTGAAGGTGGCAAGGGTGCAACTCTGCTTGACATTTAGTGGAAGTTTGTGACAGAAATGAGGGTTACATTGGGATATGAATATATCACATCATTGTGTCTTATATGCTGATGAAGGTTTAGTTCCTTTAAGCAAGTATTTGAGGTAGTTTTAGTTCTGCAAAGAAATAGGAGGTGAAATAGGGTTGGATCTTCCATGGTGTGAAAGTTTAGACATAGCTCTCTGTTGAAGTCTGTAAGACAGAATACAGAAAAAGGAATAACAGCCTCTCCCGATAAGTTAGATTTTTGAGGGCACTGATATTTCAGTGATGAATTTCTGAGGTTTCTCAATTTGTGTAATATGTTTATAAATGCATGCGAAAAGGTGTAATTACATTCAATAATGAGTCTGATAAGATGTCAGTGAAGAGGAATTAAGACTTGTCTGGCTCTAATGGAGATGACTGGAAATTAGATGAGTCAAATAAAAGGCTTTTCAAGTTACTTTGGAGACATGATGGTCAAATAATAAGGAATTATCAAGACCTAGGTCCCATATAACAGTGGCTGATTGGAGGGGTGCATCTCCTGTATGATACGTGAATCTTTTTTGTTTTCCATAATAAACTATGCTACATTTTGTCCTCTCCAGACCATCCCACTGAGGAGGTCCCTAAGAAGATGACAAGGTGCAACAGGAAGCACCAAGACTCGTCAGAGGAGTCTATCACAGAAGATATGGCTTTCAATGAAGGT
Source organism: Protopterus annectens (assembly GCF_019279795.1). NCBI lineage: Eukaryota > Metazoa > Chordata > Ceratodontiformes > Protopteridae > Protopterus > Protopterus annectens. The sequence goes on from NC_056748.1 coordinate 478,796,984, forward strand.
GCAGGGTCCCCACAGTCACCGCCTGAAGATGTCTCATTTAGAGACATCCTAGAAATCCTTAACTCATTACATCCGAGTGATGCCTCCAGGTGCATCTGCAGTTAACTCCTACTGATGCCTCTAGGCATCAAATATTGGTTGCTCATTTTTGCAGCAATAATTCCAGAACAATGCTATGCACATGGTTTTAAAATATTTTATCTTAAAGCTTACACAATGGCAAACTCAACTGCATTAATATTTGACCACTGTCTAGTGCAGGTAAAGATATATTAGCTGTTGTTTTTATGACATTAATTTACATAGATATAATTTTCAAAATTTTCTGAATATCTCAACAACCAGATAACACAGAAAGAACTCCTTAGACTCATATGAAAGCTCTCAGCTAGATGAATAAAATGTTGCTGACAGAATGTATGTAACTTAAGAGGTTGCTGAGATATTGTAAGTTGTTTACAAAATATTGCAAATGTAGTAGTTACTGTGTTTATTGTTACTTATAAAATTTGGTGTATGACCTAGACCCTAAAGAATTCTACCACTTTAAAATATTTTGTCCTGAACAGTTTGCAGTTTATAGTTCTTTGATAACCTATATGGTTCCAGGGATATGAACATTTGTTTGAAATGTGAGGACATCATTTTAATCTGTCAAAAGGCTTAGGCTTTGCCCATTATAAGTTACAGTGCAAACGTCCTGAGCTTCATTGGAGTGAATGAGTTAAGCAGAGAGTTACTGGATGCTCAAAAACCCTTCTCCCCTGAGCAGTCTGTATTCCTGGAGGCTTTTAGTACTGGACCATCTACTTCCTGGGTGACTCCGCCTGACGATGAGCTCATTGAGTTGATCTGTCAGCAGTTGTGTAAGGAACCTGACACAATTAAGTCCATACCTCAGAGATCAGATAAAATTATGGCACCACCTGTGGACAGACAGTTTTGGGGAAAAAGGGTGCCCTTTGATGCAATGTTGATACCGGTATCCACAAACAAGGAACTTGCTAGGAAAGTTCCACTGTCCATCCCCCCAACAGGGACTCTCGGGTGAAGGACAGATTTGGGAAGCATGTCTATGCTTCAGCGACCTTTACTTTCAGGTCACTGAATTATTTGGCACATTTCACAACAATTCAGAGGGATTTGATTAAGGACTTGTCAAATACCCTCTCAGTATCCATCGCTGAAGAAGTTCAGGCATCTGTGGCTTCTCAGTTGACTACCCTGCAATCCTTTTCTGATTCTTCCATGAGGTTAGTTTTGCATGTAACCAAAGGAACCTCAAGGGCAACAGGTGCAGGCATTTCCATTAGGAGGCTTGCCTGAATGCACTTATGTGATTTTGCGTAGCCCTTCAAGTCATCGTTCGTCAGTGTCCCTTTTGATGGCACATCTGTTTGGCCCCAAAGTTAAGGGCATACTATCCAGGTGTGAAAAAGATGGAAAGACCCTGTCTGCCATGGATGTATATTTTTCAACCCCTCAAAGATACTTTTCTAGGAATCAAAACAGGTGGTCTTAAGATGTGGTACAAGAAGTCTCATGGTCAGTCTTATACACAGGTTAGGCATGTTTTTATTAAGCAGAGGAGAAGTTGTGGGTAGCAATTAATAAGGAGCTGAAGGACTTTATCTGGGAGGGGAAGATGGCAAGAGTCAAGTGGGATAAGCTAATTCTTCCAGTAGAACAGGGCAGATTGGGATTACCCAATTTGAAGGGGTATTTCAGAGCTATATAGTTAAGACTGCTACGCATAGCACAAGCAGAAAAGTATAATTCAAAGTGGAACAGGATGATGATGAAACACGGGGGAAGCTCAAAAAACAATGAGAGATTGGGATTTTGGATGCAGGTCTTTAAGGAAAATAATAACCAGACATAATATTATATCCATAAAGTACCAGAAAGTGTTTTAAGAACTAAACCAACACAGGAATGGAAAAAGGAGAGTCTGCCAATAGGGATGACTGCATTTAGGGAAACAGACAATAGATAAGAGGGGGCTGGAATTTATTTGAGGAAACTGGCAAAGGAACCAAGGTATTGGGAACAAACACCTAGAAATGGGAAGATGCCAATAAATTTATTTGGACTGGAAGTTACAGATTGCCTTCCCTATCAGGGATTGATAGAGTATAGGCAAAGAGAAAGAAATAGGGGGTCCTAAATGAAAGACCAGCACTGTAGAGTTTTAATACAATCTAGAACAGAAGCTGCCATTAAAAAATGAAGAATTAGTAGAACATATAAAATATTGCATAACTATAAGAATCAGTCAGAAGTTAAAAAGGATTGGGAAGAAAGATTGGATAAGCAATTTGCAAACAAACAAACAATATGTCTCCCAAATATGCAACAAAATCTAGAAGATTTAGGATTTTTGCCTGGAAATATTTACATAGATATTTTTATACCCCAAGTAGACTTCAGAGAATTTTTCCTCAGACAGACAGCAAATGTTGGAGATGTGAAGGGGAAGAAAGAGGTAATTGGGAACATATTATGTTCTTTGTGTTTCACTGTTGCAGTCATCACACTTGAGTTATCCTGCCAGGAGTAGCCCTCAGTTAGCCCGAATACCAGAGGCTTAGTATTTCTGCGTCAGTTGCTGTCGCACCAGGACCGATGTCAGGTCGTCAGTGGTATAAAATCAGGCAGCCGACACCATTACATCAGTCTTTCTTGCCGAGGAGTCAGAAACAGTTTGCACGAGTGCTGGTCAGCCGCTACCTGAGTTTTTGTTTCCGAATTGAAGTTACAGTGTTCTAAAGGGAAGTACACCATTGGGGATCCCTTTTTCTTGCTCTAACCGATGTCAGAAAAAGTTAACAATTGTCTCGCCTGTGGAAAGCAAATACCACACCGAGACTTCCATTCTTACTGCGTCACCTGTTTAGGCACAGACCACAACGTTCTTCACTGTTGCTTTTGTGCTTTGTTCAGCGCCAGCACTATACATCGTCAGGACTTTATTGTAGCTAGATATTTTCGCTCTCAGTCCTCGATCTCAGATATGGCTTCGGTAAACCATCTGACTATCGATCTTCCGAAAAAACATAAGGATAAAGATAGAGAAAGACCGCACAGGTCCAAAACTGCTGACAAAGCTTCCCTTAAGCTAGTCGTCAGTTCTCTGGTCCTCAGTGAGGTGCTTTTGCAGCCCCTGATGCCCACTTCTGTGGATTCACAGGCCGCTACTGAGACCCTTTTGTATGTGGCGAGACTCTTCTTCGACAAAGGATCATGCGGATGTCTCTAAGTTGGATGGGTCCAGAGCTGCTGAGCAGGCACAGGCTTCTGAGGAAGTTCTTTGCACTACTGATACTCAAGACAAACCGACGACTTCTTTTGCATCTTCAGTTCTTGCTAAAACTACCGAGTTTCTAAGGCCCAGGGTACAAACAACACCCAAAAAACCCAAGCTCAGGCACCTGCTTCCAACCCTCAATCTCAAATGCTTAAAATGGCGTAAGACCTTATTATGCTTATTAGGGGAAGCCAGGCTACCCATTCCAAAAGAAAGAGACTTGTCCCCGGTAGTTTTATTTGAACAGGAGTCCGATGACTCTGATGCTTCTGAATATGAAGACATGCAACCCCTCTCTGTTTAGGAGGATTCTGATGCAGAGGAATCCATTCCTTCTGCCTCTCCACCCGAGGATTTTTCATTTGGTGAAACCCTACATACATTAAGGGAGCATTTCCAATGGGAATGTCAGGACTATCCTCAGTCAAAAAAGAGACTCAGGGAATTCTTAGATTTACCACAGCACAGACCTTTAGCCGTTCCTCCTGTCCTGGATGTTGTGGATGATGTTTTTATGGAATCCAGTTTGACTCCCGATACCCTTCCCCTGCTCCCAGGAGACCTGACAGGTACTACAGAGTCACTGACTCTCTCAAATTCCTTTTCAGAAATCCTACTGCTGACCCAGAGGTCATCTCCCAAAGACCTAAAGGAATTAAAGCAACCTCAGCCAAGAATCCCACCCCCTCAGACAGGGATTCCCGAGCTTTAGACAGATAGGTAAAAAAGTATACACCTCTGCAACTCTTGCACTAAATTGTCAGTTCCACATGCTGAAATATCTGCAGCATACTATGGAACTCCTCAAACAAAAATATCTTCCTTTCCTGCTTGTGCAGAAAATAAAGAATTACAAGAGCTTATGCATTCTTCAAGCCAAGTTAATAAGCACACCTCTCAATGTGGCTTTGATGCCCTAGAAGCATCTTGCAGGGCAGCAGTCACTGGTTCTGTCCTTAGAAGGCTTGCGTGGCTTTAGGAACAGACCTTGCCAGACCATGTCAAATTAAAATTATTGGACGCACCATTGAACAACGATAATTTGTTTGGCACCAAGGCAGAAGTGTTCTTAAAAAAAGATGCAAGAAGAAGCTAAATCTATGCAGACAATTAAATATTTTTTTTACAAGTCCAGCCTCCAAGGTTCAGTAGGCATTGCCCCTCCAAGCATTGGTTCTTTCCGGCCACCTCCAGGCCTGCTCAGCCCAGACTCAGGGCAAACAGCCCCCCCGACAGCAGTCCCAGGGAATGCAGAGCTCTAAGTAATGGAGTTCCTCCTCTTCAAAAACAGGGAGTGCTAAGCCACCCTCTTATGGTAAGAACTCACAATGACTTCACACCTCCACCCCTTACCTCTGCCCACCTACTTGTGCCCCTAGGAGGGAAACTCTCCTTCCATGCAAACAACTGGGCCTCTATTACAAACGACCAATGGGTCCTCAACATAGTGTCCCAGGGATACAAATTTTATTTCCACACTCTGCTAACCCCAAAAGGGTTCCCAGATCTTCCTCCAAACTAATGGGCATAGGCCAAAAAGCAAGTCCATTCCCTGCTCTCAATGAGGGCAATACAGCATGTTCCTGCAGACCAGACTGGCCAAGGTTTCTATTCCAGACTCTTCCTGGTACGCAGAAAAGAGGGCACCTGGCACCTAATCCTCGATCTATCCATTCTAAACACCTTTCTGGTGATACCAAAATTCAAAATGCTCACCCTCCAGCAGCTTCTCCCTATGTTTTCCAAGGATGCTTGCATAGCTACCCTAGACCTAAAAGAGGCCTACCTAGACATCCCAATCAGGGAATCTTGCAGGAAATATTTGTTGTTCAGGGCAGGATCTATGCACTTTCAGTTCTCTGTGGTTCCCTTTGGCTTATTCACTGCTCCCAGATTTTTCACAAAATGCCTGGCTCCAGCCATTGCTTTTTGCAGACAAAGAAATATTCAAATTTACCCCTACTTAGATGATTGCCTGATTCAGGCAGACAGTCAGGAAAAGCTGTTACAGCACTTGACCTTTGTAAAGGACCTACTAACCTCTCTGGGGTATACTATCAGAGATAAAGAAAGATTTTCTTTGGTGGGCAGCAGCATGCAATCACAACAAGGGACTTCCCTTCCCACAACCTAACGCCGCCCAGACCCTCACCACAGATGTGTCAGACAATGCCTGGGGTGCACACCTGGACAGCAGGTGCATTCAGGACCATTGAAGCACAAATCAAATATGTCTGCACATCAACCAAAGAGAGATGCTAGCTGTTCAGCATACCCTGACAGCTTTCAGACCCCTACTCTCCCCAGGGCCTCTACTGATCAAAACAGACATCACAATGATGTGGTATATCAACAAGCAGGGAGGGACTCACTCATATCCTCTCTGCATGCTCGCCATGACCCTTTGGCACACGGCCTCAGCCATGCAAATATGCCTGCTAGCACAATTCCTGCCAGGCTCCCTAAACTCTCTGGCAAACAACTTAAGCAGAAACCTGCTAGATCCACACGAGTGGCAGCTAGGCCACAGAACCTTCAACCTTGTAACCCAGAAATGGGGCAACCCGAAGGTAGACCTCTTTGCCTCCCACTCCAATCATCAGCTCAGCAAACTCTGCTCCAGAGAACCTCACAGCAAGGCCTGGAAAGTGGATGCTGTATCCTTCCAATGGGTAAACCTCTCAGTCTATGCATTTCCCCCTCTACCACTCATTTCAAGGGTACTGCTTAAAATAAGGGAAGAAAAAACAAGGGCAATCCTGATTGCCCCAGACTGGCCATGCCAGCACTTGTACCCACTGTTGCACAGCCTGTCACCATGGCACCTACCTCAGATCCCAACACTCCTGACCCAGAATAATGGAGAATTCATGCATCCCCAATTGCAAACCCTCAACCTGGTAGCCTGGCTTATTCCCTGACCTCTCCTCAAGCTGCCAGCCTAAGCAAACAAGTCCTAGATGTTATATGTGAGGCCAGATGCCCCAGCACTAGAAAATCCTATGCTGACAAGTGGAAAAGGTTTTGCACCTGGATCTAGGCTAAGGGAGCTGAAAGAGCACAGCCCTCCCTACATCTCATCCTGGATTACCTAGCAGACCTACTACACCAGGGTCTGTCCTTCTTTTCTATTAAAATTCATGCCTCTGCCATCTCTGCTCATTACAGCACAGAGCCACCTCTCTTTTCACACCCTGTCATCAACTGTCCCTAAGAGGGGCTAACAACTTAAGGCCACACAGAAGAGCTCCTACCCCAGCTTGGGACCTTAACTTTGTGTTGGAAAAGCTCCCCCTACCCCCATTTGAACCTGCAGCTTCAGCAGAGTTAAAATTCCTCTCTTGGAAAACAGCCTTGCTTCTGGCCATCACTTCAGCTAGAAGAGCTTCTGAGCTACAAGCACTCATGGTTGTAGAGCCCTTCATCATTTTCCATGCTGACAGGGTCTCCCTCAGGACTAACCCATCCTTCATGCCTAAAATGTCCAGTGTGGCTCTCAACCAACCCATTCATTTGCCCACCTTTTTCCCTAACCCACAAAACAAGGGGGAAATGATTCTGCACTCTCTAGATGTGCACAGACAACTCAGATTATATCTGAATAGGACTAAATCTTTTAGAAAAACTGACCAATTGCTAGTCAGCTTCACAGCAGGGGCAGAGGGCAAGGCCATATCCAAACAAACAATCTCCAAATGGATAGCACACTGCATCCACTTCTGCTACAAACAGCACAGGAAACCACCCCCAAAGGGGGTCAGGATGCATTCCACCAGGGCAACATCCACCTCTGCAGCTGTTCTCAGAGGGATCCCCACCAGGGACATCCTGGAGGCTGCAACATGGACTTCTGTTCATACCTTCACCAAGCATTACCACCTGCCTATCTTCTCCAAATCCAGGACAGGCTTTGTCACTGCAATCTTGTAGGGCATCCTAGCCAGACCCCAGTCTTCTTGACTGCCTCCACCCTTTTCTTCAGCTTTGGGAATCAACCCAAGTGTGATGACTGCAACAGTGAAAAATGAAGAACATAGTACAGTTGTGTACACTTACCATAAATGTAGATGTTTGATTGTATTCGTTGTTGCAGTCCTGGTTTCCCACCCTCCATCCCCCTTGTCTCTCTCTCTCTCTCTCTCTCTCGTCCTCTCTCCTTACAGGAACGTTTTGGTATTTACTTTCTACTGCTGGTGTTCTTCCACCATAACCTACCTCCCTATTTGGGGGTACCTGACAGTTGGGGCAAGAAAAATTGATGTAATGGCTTCAGCTGCCTGATTTTATACCACTGACAACCTGACATCAGTCCTGGAGTGACAGCAACCGACGCAGAAATACTAAGCCACTAGTATTCAGGCTGACTGAGAGCTAACCCTGGCAGGATAGCCCAAGTGTGATGACTGCAACAGTGAATACACTCAAACATCTACATTTATGGTAAGTGTAAACAACTGTACTTTCTGGGAGTACAGTGAGTTGGTTGACTTTAAGGATTCCCTACAGGATGCACTGTCAGAGATGCTGTGTGGGTAGATTGATCTGATGAGGGAGATGATTTTTCTGAACTATGATACAGAATTGGAATTGTCTAGACATACTAAGGCCTTGCTGTGTCTAATAATGGTGGCTGCCAAAAAAGCAATTACTGGAAAGTGGAAATCAAAATCTAAACCAACTGTACTGGAAGAAGTGAATATAATAACACAGATAAAACAACTGGAATTGAGATCTTTAGAAAAAGGTAGGAGCAAACTACATAGAAAAAAATGGGAATTTTGGGAACAGTACATAACAAGGGAGGAATGAGGTTTAAAAAGCGGCAGGACTTAAATGAGCTATGTAAAGTTTGAGTGAGAAAGATTGGGTAGATTATAAGTGTTATAAGTGATGTATAATGTATGCAACTGGAAGTGTGCCAGTATGGTTTATGTAAAATGCTTGCAACTAGGATTGTGTCGGCGTGGTTTGTTTTCATTTATATAAATGTATGATTACCTATGTAGTAAGTAATGGTTTAATAAAGATGTTTCTTGTTTAAAAAAAAACAGGCAGGAATTGAATAATTTACATAATATTGCTTAGGCTATATGATATATAGCAAAATATGTGAAGTATAATGTTTATGTTAATATAGTTTTATTACTTTTGTATAAATGTAAACTTGTCTCTGTCATACGTGACTGTGTTTGGGGGAAAAAAAGTTATCATCTTGGGGTCCATTGCAGGACACACCTGGAGAAAGTTCCCCCAGAGGCAGGGGAAGAAACTTGAATGGATGGCGATGCCCCTGCAGCAGAGGTGACCCTCAAAGCCAGGGCTCCAGCAATTCTTTTCTCTGACAGACCCTACGAGCACTCCTGAAAGCAGACTTGTTTGTCCACCTCTGGAGGCAATTGGGGGTCAATTATCTCTGCAGAAGAGAACCTAGCTAGAATAAACAAATGATACTTGGGTGCAGAGGATTATATCCAGAGGTTGTATAATTCCATTTTTCTCTTCCTCCTCCAATATCAAGAAAAATTCCTGATGTTCCACCCAGAGGGAACAAGCAATGATTCAAATACAAAAGCTGCTGGAAAAAGAGTCATTCAAGAGGTCCCTGCCAGACCAGTTAGAATCTGCAACTTACTCAAGGTTCTTTTTAGTGCCAAAGAAAACGGGACTGAAGACCAGTTTTGGGTCTCAGCAACTTAAGTCAGTTCAGACTAAGTTTCAGATGGTCACGGTTCAGTCCATTCTCCTGTTTCTGGGCAAGGGCAGCTGGATGTGCTCCACAGACCTTCAGGATGCGTACTATCACATAAAGATGAACAGATAATCCACAAGGTATTTATGCTTCCAGTTGGGAGTCTGTCATTACCAGTTCAGAGTTCTGCCCTTTGGTCTCACCACAGACCCCAGGGTTTTTACCAATGCATGGCAGTTGTGGCAGCTCACTTGAGATTGCAAGAATTCCAGGTGTCTCCATACTTAGATCACTGGCTCACTTCCGCTCTGACCAGGCATCAACTGATAAGGGCAAGATATCACCTTCTTCACACATGCTGTCTTCTAGGGATAACAAACTACTAGAAGTCTCAACTTCAACCAAGTCAGACTCATGAGTTCATAGGAGCAATTCTCAACACAAAGTCAACCATAGCTTCATTACCATTTTTAAGAGGTCAGAGCATAAGATCACAGGTCAGAAAAATATTGTGCAGGACCATGATTTCAGCCCTACTGGTCCTTCAGGCTGTAGTTTCAATGGCAGAGGCAATGTCATCAGTGCCTTTAGCCAGATTTTTACATGAGAATTCTTTGGTGGATGCTAGCCACACAATGGTCAAGGTCTTAGATTCAAATCACTCAGATATGCAAAACAGATCTCAGATGGTGGATTCACTCAGACCAGATTCTACAAGGCCGTTTGTTTATTCCCCCTCGACCCAAGGTCATAGTGACCATGGACGCTTGTCATTTGGGGTGGGGGTGGGGATTTTCTGGGGGAAAACAGTAGAAGGCACTTGGTCCCCCGAAGATGCCAACTTTTGCATATCAATGTCCTAGAGGTGAGAGCAGTGCTTTTAGAGTTACAAGCCTTCCAGGATACACTCCCTCTGGGGACAATTGCTATTCATATGGACAAAATGTCTGTAGTTTTGTACATCAACAAACAAGGAGGGATCACATCTTGCCCCTTATGTAGAGAAGCTGTCAGAGTGTGGCAATGAGCGATCTCATCCTACCATTTTCCTATAGCATTGCATGTTCTAGGGAAATCCACTGTGATAGTAGACAAACAGGTGCATTCCTCAACCTCACAAATGGTCCCTCAACAGGAATGTCACTGAATTGATTTCCCATCAATGGGGCCAGCCTTGCTGTGATCTTTTTGTGTCTCCCCTAAACAAGAAATGCAGCAGCAACTTTGCCCTAATCCCCCCCACAGGAGGAATCACTGAAGGATGCCTTACTTCACGACTGGCCTCCCAGTCTGCTCTACACTTATACACCCATTCTGCTAATTCCAAAATTCCTACAGAAAGGTGCCATGGTGAGGAGGAAAGTCATCGTCATTGCACCTTACTGGTCTCGACAAATTTGGTTCCCCTTCCTTTGGCCTCACTTACTTCACCAACCTTGGCTTCTGGATCCGACTCCAGACCTGTCTCGTGAGACAAGTATGATTCATTCAAACATAACCAACCTCAGGCTGGCTGCCTGTCTTCTCCAGTTCCATTAATAGCCAGACATCTTATGCTGTCTTCTCCTGTCCTTCAAATACTTTTGTCTTCCCATAAACCTTCTACCAGAAAAACTCTATTCTAGCAAATGGAAGAAGTTTGTTCATTGGGCTCATCAAAATAATATTGAACCTTTGTCATCCCCAATATATAGCATCCTTGAATTTTTGACCCATCTCTTTAAAGAAGGAGCCAGTTCATCAACCATTAAAGTTCAATTAGCAGCCATATCAAATTTTCATACTGGTTTTGATGGTTCTTCTGTCACATCTCAGAAATTGAGTAAAGCCTTCTTGAAAGGTACTCTTATTCTGAGACCTCCTTTCAAACATCCTACTCTCCCATGGGGTCTGAATCTGGTACTGCAGACTCTTATGAAATCCCCCTTCAAACCAGCAGTGCCATGTGACCTTAAATATCTTTCTTGAAAGATGATTTTTCTGGTAGCTATCACCTCTGCCAGACGAATGTCTGAGATTCAAGCTTTGTCCTCTGAACCACAATACTTGCTTTTTCTTAAGGATAGTGTTACATTACATACTAATGCAGTCTTCCTTCCTAAGGTGGTGTCAAAATCTAATATAAACCAGTCCACTAATTTGCCAGTATTTGCTAATAAGGACGAATACATGTTTTTATTGTATGTCCACAGGCAATTACATTTTCACCTACACAGAACAAAAGACACCAGAAAAACTGACCCATTGTTTGTTTCATTTGCAAAAATCAGATTTGGAAAACTAGTTGCAATAGTTATTTTATCTAGATGGCTTACTGATTGTATTTCATTTGTTTATAACAAATTGGGCATTACTCTACCAAAACCATTATAGGCCCATTCTGCTACATCTGTGGCTACTTCAACATTTCAATCCAAAATGTTCATGGATGACATATGCGCAGCAGCAGCAACTTGGGCTACTGCCCATAACTTTGCTACTCATTACAAGCTGGATCTGGTCTCCAGAGGTAGAGCATCATTCAGCTCAATGGTGCTCAGGAATATCCCTCCTTAGAGTCCACACTGGATTTTAGGTAGCTGGGGACTCTGTCCCATCTGTTGAGGATAGAATGATAATTGACAATATCAGATAAAGAAGTTTTGTACTCACAGTAACGTTCCATCTGTATTCTCCATTTTCATTCTTCCTCACATCTCCTCCCACCAACTGCCATCCTTGAATTCTTCTGGAAGAATAAGAGGTTACAGGTCTTTACTGCTCTGTATTTCTATCTCCAGATATAGCCTTCTCCTCCTCCTCCTCAGGATAACAATATTTCCTGTCTACTAAAGTCAGCAAACAAGACCTAAGGTAATTGGGGTTGGTGCATTGTGGGTAAGGGAAGAACTTGAAAGTTCTTGGTCGTCACAAGCTTTAGAAATGGCTGAGATGTATCTGAACCCATCTGTTGAGAAAGAATGAAAATGGACAACATAGCTAGAATGTTATGGGAAGTATGTAACTTATTTTTCCCTCAGTTACCTCTTTATCTCCCATCACACCTCCAACATTTGCCATCCACCTGAAGAAAAATTCTTTGGAGTCTGCTTTGAGTATAAATATTCCTAAGCAAACACTTCCAGGCAAAAATCATAAATCTTATAGACTTTGTTGCATATTTGGGAGCCATTGTTTGTTTATGAATTGCACATCTAACCTCTCTTCCCAATCTTTTCTAACATCTTCTGATTGATTCTTATAGTTACTGTGCAATATTTTATATGCCCTTCTAATTATCCTTTTTTAACAGCATCTTCTCTTCTGGATTCAGTTAAAAACTCAACCATTGCAGCCTTTCATTTAGGATTCCCCTGCCCCTTTTCCTTTGTTTATATTCTGATATCAATCCCTCATAGGAAGGCAATCACTAGCCTCTAATCCAAAGATCTTCTTGGACTGTTCCTTTTCTATTACCTTTCCTTCCCTAATTATTTGTTCCCAATACCTTATTTCCTTTGTCAGCTTCTTGCAGTAAATTCCAGACCCCTCATCAATTTTCTGTACCCCTACTTACAGACATCCCTAGTGACATGTAATCTCCTTTCTCCATTCCTGTGTTGGCTTAGTTCTTAGTATGCTTTCTGCTACTTTATGAATATAATATATTTTTTAATTTGTCCAAATCTTGTGGATTCCTAATACCATGATGGGAATGGAACCCAGTCCTATGTCAAGTATGATTAAATTTCATGAAATTAGTATTGTTTCAGTCTTTGATGTCAGCCAGAAGTGCACTTTGGAGCACCTGCAGTGTGCCTAGTAATGACTCCTTCTGCAATTCATATGGGGTTACATGTATTGGTAACATATCTAAATGCAACTGTAGATTCTTTTTTTATAAGACCTGTTGCTCCTCCTACTACTACTACTGGAACTATCCGGGCATCTCCTTCCACATTGCTCTCATTTCTGCCTGCAAATCCTGATATTTTATGACTTTGTGTCTGTCTGTATGCAAGACACTGGGTGTGGCAATTTCAATGATCAATGCTACTTTTGTCTTCTTTTCATGGACCACTATATCCGTTTTTCTAGAAACAAACTATCTTTTGAACTGTTAGTAATGGGTGCTCCCATATGATGTAGACTTCATCATTTCCTATGATGCTTTGTGGCTCATGTTTTCAGTGTTTTCCAGCCACTTCAATACCATAATGTTTGCACAATCCCCAGAGCATAAGTCTTACTACATTATTATGCCTATCAGTATACAGTCCTTCTGCAATTAGTATGTCACAACCAGCAATGAGGTGTGCGACTGTTTCCAATTCTGTTGTACAAAACCTACATTTGTCTGTTTCTCCCACATGTTAAATAGACTTTGTAAACCAACATGTATGTAGCCCACTATCTTGGGTCACCAATATTAACCTTTCATCTGTTGGCTTGAATTCGCTTTTCCTTAAAAATTCCTGCATTCAGTCCTGATCAACATGAGGTTCCTCCAGAAGTTTTCTGTACTTGCAACCATATTTATGTATTTTTCACATGTCTTGCCTTCTTGTCTTGTCCTTCACCTTATATTCTTTCTTTTGTTTTTTGGCACATTCAGTTGCTGCTTGATTCCCCCCCCCCCATTCTTGCTTGACACCGGTGTATGCTTCTGCTAGACTAAGCAGGGACGTCATCTTAGATTTATTCTCCTCTTGTTTCAAAAATTTCACTATGTTTGGTTATTGTGAGGTGAGCAAATATGTGTGCAGTCCCACAATTGCAGATCTATACATGTAATCAATTTCAAGGAGGCCCATCCCTCTTTCGGAATGGGGACTATATAATCTCAGTATGCACTGATTTTTGTAAATCACTTGGTGAGCACAAAGCATTCTTGTTTTCCTGTGTAATCTGTCTAACACGTTATGGGACCAGTCAATCACTCCAAAACTGTAACTTAGGATAGGAAGAGCGAATTGGTTTAGGTAGGATAATGTTTAGGGCTAGGGAATTACCTGTCTGGGATACATAATCAGAGAGTTCCATCATGTCTATTGTTGAGTGACTTGAGTGCAAGTGTGATTTGTTGGATCCTGGCACCTGATACGCAGTTGACCGTGATGCTCTCCTTGTCCAGTCTGGTAAGGGGAACATCTATGCGTCTCACTATGGAGTTGCCCATGATCAAGACATTTGATGTGTTTTGCCTTAGGGGCTTACTTGTTGAGACATGGGTGTGTGTGTTGATGTGCAGTGGTTTATTTTTGCTTAGTGGTGAATGTGGGTGGTATGCATTTGGGAGGTCTCTGTTCTTTTGGTAGGCTTTTAGTGAGTACATCCGTGTATGTGGGTTTATGTGTTGTGACCTTATTTTGTGTGAGAGGTGAAGCATGTGTGCTGACAACCTGTTTGATGTTTCTTCTGTTTTTACTTAAGAGAAAGGTCTCTAATTCCACACTGTATTTGCATCTTTTACATAGGATGTTAGTTTGCTTTAGGAGAAAATGGTTTATTATACATGATGAAAGTGCTACATTGCCTCACGATGCCCATATCACTCAAGCTGGTACAAAAAATTATCAGAAACTTCCCGTCCATTGTGGCAGGAATTTTCTGAATGTGGTATTTGGGAAGGAAGTGAGCTAGCTGGACTTAGTCACAAACAGCAAAAAGGAAGCAATAATTCAATTACAGTTAAAGTGCAGTGCTGGCTTAAAATACACTTATTTTTCACTGGATGCCTGTTGACAGCTGGCTAAAGTTTCCAAATGTTGAGCAGCTCCAGTAAACTCAGCACAAATGTGAGGCTTATATTCACAGGCAAATTTAAACAGTTTTAACAAAACTATCAATGAGAAAGCCCCAAACTAAGCCTTTCTCCAGCAATCCCCAACTCAGATGGGTCCTGAGCTACATACTTCTGCCACAAGGGTGCAGGGAAGCCCTCTTAATGTAAGATGGCTGGTTAACGACTGCAGTGATACCAAACAGTCTGGATTCAGCAGGTCTGAATCTAACCTATGCTATGTAAGGCAAGGAAACACAACTTCTAGATGAGAAGGATCAAGAAGGAGTCACTTAAAGGTCAAAGTGAGAGTGTTTAGTAGTATACTACTAGATGACTTCCAATGGTACCCCCCCCTGCACAAAATGACAGCTCTTCAAGCAAATTTGAACAGTGAGAGACTATGGAGAGCATTTCCTACAGAGAGGTTTGCTTGTATGCAAGCAGAGGGAACTCTTTTTCTGCATCACACTTTTATACCAGCATGATGAAAGTTAAACCCGCAGGCCAAACAGTTAAAACCACAATAAGCTATTTGACCAGTAGTTCATACGTTGGATGGGATGACTTTAGCACTCTGCTCCCACCAGAGTGTAAAAAAAAACATCCAATGTAAAACAAACTGGCTTTGAGCTCAAATGCAGTAACAAATGATTTAGAACAGAATGTCAGGAATCATTGGAAATAAGTTCACTAACCCTGAGAAATATTCACAACACAAAAACTTTGCAAAACTTAGAAATATTTTGGCAGACTTGGAAAAGCTTTTGCAGAATACTGTTAAAGCAACCTAATAGTACTACAGTAACAAACAGATGGAGGGTTTTAACAAGTGCAAGCTGAAAAACATTGATAAATTCAACAAAATAAATGCAGCACATAGGTTTTAAATATCCCTGAAACAGTTAGAGCAAGTGCAGAAAATAAAGTTATATCAGCTTTGTAAGTCCAGATGGTTTTACAAGCAAATATCAAAGTCTTGCAGACACAGGTGTTCAAGCCAGACACAAGAAACCTCTGAATAAATGAGCACAATCTTACAAAAATGTAATTCTTTTATACCAGCAGGATGAAAAACTTTTCTAAAGTTAAACCCTCAGGCCAATCAGATAAAAGCACAATAAGCTAGTGTCCAGTAGTTCCCACCTTGGATTGGTTGAATTTAGATCTCTGCTTTCACCATACCTCTCAATCTTACTAAATTCCTAAGAATTTCCCAGTTTTTGAGGCCACAATAATGAGGTGCCATGAGTTCCCAAGTGGCCCCTTCAAATCACAATTTTTTTTTTTGTTTATTTACAGTTTGAGAATGTTAATGTCTTTGAGCTTTACCAGCATATCCTGCAGTGTCATCAGTGTGCAGGAGTGTGCATGATGACATCAGCATTGTAAAGCCATGCCTGACCCCTGACTTGCCTGTACGACAGCTTTTAAAAAGGGGAAAGTTGTTTATGGCCACAGGCCCTCCCACAACTTGTGGCACAATGATGTACATTTTGGAATTTTTTAAAGCATCGGATGTGACTTTTTTTTTTTTAATGTTGACCCTTTTCACTGGCATTGCCTGGCTTTGGAGGCATCGGATGTTAGTAAGTAAAGTGTTAAGTATGTGATGTGATGTAATCAGCACCCACTCATTGTTTATGTATAGTGCCATAACTTTTTAGCAAAAGAATGATGGAGAACTTTAATACATTAATCTGAATATACTGTCTTCCCAACACTTATTTGTCTCCATTGACTGTGTACATGTGCTTGCTTGCATGAATGCAGAAATGTGTTTCCATGCGTGTGACTGTGAGACCGATAGAACACTGGCAGCCACAGTTCAGAGGTTTGCATACCTCTCGACCTCATAGCTCAAGGAATCTGGATAAAACCTAAAAACTGTAAAGTTGTTTGACTAACAGGGGTTGTTATTAGCATATATTTTTTGACCCACATTTATGTTTGGGGGCGGGGAGTAAGATCGATTGAGCAGCAGCTCAGAGGTTTGCATACCTCTCAACCTCATAGCTGAAGAAATAGGGATAAAACCTAAAAATTGTACAGTTTATTGAATAACAGGATTTGTGTTTAGCAAGTATTTTCTGAACACAACTGTGTTTTGGGGTAGGGAGTCAGATCAATCAAGCTGTAGCAGTAGCAATTCAGAGGTTTGCAAACCAATTGACCCCAGACCTCAAGAAATTTGGATAAAGCCTAAAATAAAGGGGTCACAAAAGCTCAAGTATAGGAACATATTTTAAACATACCTCTCACTCTCTGAGCAAGAAATCTGGACAAAGCTAAAAATAATGGTGGGACAAAGGGCCAGAAATAGGGAAAGATTTTAAATATTGCTCCTGTAAGCTCAGATAGTTGCTAGAATAACAAGACCTGAAGTTGTTGTCTTCATTTGATCTTCAACCTGTGAGACACAGATCCAACTCAGCCACATTTCTCCAGCATCTGATCTGAGCTCCAAGCTCCTCCCCTACCCATAATGCCCCTGTCTCCTTCCAATCTCATTTGCTGCGCTTGTGTAAGCACCGTGATCCATTGCTCTGACCTATTTTGGGTAAGTGTATCTATATTTTTTCACTTTAGTCTTACTCTCTAGCTAGGATTTCTCTGTCACCATTTCCTATCACCTCCCCTTCCTCATTGGTAAAAAAAAAAAAAAACAAACAACTTTTTTTCTGTTCTATCTACGAGTGGGTGTGTGTGTGTTTCTAATGTTTGGGCCATTCTCTCATAACCATGTCAAGAGACTCCCAAACTGGATTATCACAAATGCATGGGGTGTGGCCATAAGCTTTCCTCAGCTTATGTCCACACTGTGCATTGTGTGTTTAGGGGTTGCCCATCTTGATGCCTCCTGCTCGATCTGCACACATTTCAATCCCTGCACATTGATCAACAGGAGGAATAAACTTATTCTGTAAGGCCTATTCCTCCCACCCACCACAGTGGCCCAGGCCACCCCTTCTACTGCTACCCCGGCTATAACTTCCATCCCCACCCCAGCCTCTGGGACTCAACCTCCTGCTAAGAGGTCTGGGGACAGAGACAAACATAAACACAAAGACAAGCCTAGGGAGCAGTTCCCCGGCTGCTCGTTTTCAGCAGGCCCTTCAGCCAAGCTCTGCTCGGCTCTGAGACTGAAGTTTCCCCACTTCTGTTTCCCTCATTTCTCCCCAGAGCTGGAGGTACTTCGAAGCCATTCCCCAGCCTCGGCATCACCTCACTGCCTCTCTAGGTTGGTGGCGGTGGCCTATTCTTCCAGGTCCACTTGCAGCCTTTCCAAAGCTGAGGTGGACAGGGTGATGTGGAGATTCATCTGTATACAGATGGGAGTCTTGCCTGTCCCCTCTCCCTCCAGAGCAGGGGGGCATGCAGTCTGCCTTCATCCCAATTACTCCTTTTCTGATCTGACCCCCCCCCTAGTTTTGGAGTCTTTGGATCCGAGGACCCTTGGCATCAAGAGGTCGGCTCTGATGGTGCCTGGTACCTCGACACCAGCCATTACCTTGAGCAGGTTGGATCCGATGAGTTTGGATCCTTCCATCTCTTGGAGCTGTAGCCTTGGTGCAGGATCTGAGGGGATGGTTTCGACTCTGAGTTTTTCAGGGCAGAGCCTTCCAATTGGAGTCCCAGTGCCTGGAGGTTCGGCTCCATCTCCCCCATTGATCCAGAGGGTTATAGACCCATTTATAGCTACTACTCAGGCAGTTCAGTCTCCTTCTGGCTTTGACATGGTGTAGAGGGTTCTCTTGATCCCATCGAGACCCTTGACGATCTCGTCTTCAGAATCCATCCTGGCTCTCTCTGTTTCTGGTCTGGATCCTGCCATCCTGCTAACTCAGGGACAGCCTTCTGCCTCTTCACCGCAGGGAGCTCCTGCACAGGAGCAGCTAGATGTTTTAGAGTCCTCCTCAGAGACCCCCTCAAGGAGGTTCCTCAAAAAACATATGTGTAAAAGTAGGCACATAGACTCCCCAATGGAGTCTCTCACAGAAGACACCAACTTGGAGGAAGGAGAGGGTTCCCCCGATAACCCCCAGAGGATGTCTCATTTGGAGACATCATGGGGGTGGTCTGTCCAGAAACCTAACCCTGATGAGTTGGTGTTCCTGGAGGCATTTGGCGCCGGACCCTCTACCTCCTGGGTGTGCCCTCCTGCAAATCTTCTGGTGGATCTTGTGACATCTTGGCATGGAAGGAGCCGACACAGTGCAGACAATTCCCAAGTGCCCCAGTAAGGTCCTCAGTGCTCCCACAGACAAGACACATTGGTCAAAGGGATCCTCTGTTGATGCCATGGTCATGGTGATGGCCACCAAGAAGGAGCTCACACAGGAGAGCTCTAGTGTCCACCTGCCGGACCGAGAGTCTATGACATTGAACCATTTTGGGATGCGGGCCTATGCTTCAGCCAGGTTCACTGTGTTTATGCTGAGTTATATTGCACATGTTATTAGACTTCAGCGGGACCTGGTGAAGGAGGTCACCGAGACTACCACAGGGACCATGTCAGCGGCGGATAAGAAAGTTTTCTCCTCTCGAATGGCCACCCTCACCTCCATTGCCAATACCTCTATGCAGCTTCTCTCTCATGCTATAGTGGATGCAGTTAAAGCTGCCGGGACAAGCATTGCCATCAGGCATCATGCCTGGCTCTAGCTTTGTACCTTCTCAGATCCCTTCATGGCATCTTTCACAAAGACCCCTTATGATGGTTCCACACTCTTTGGAAAGACAGTACATGTCACACTGGTCCAGAATGAGAAGGACAGAAAGACTGTCTGCCATTGGAATCCGCATCTCAACCCCTCAATGATCCTTCTCCAGGAATCAGTGGGGGGCGAAAAATATGTGGTTCCGGAAGTCTCAGGGTTATCCCCGGGATGCTCAGGACTCACCTTCCCCCAGAGGCAGAGGGAGAGTCGATAGATGCCGCCCATGCAGAAGAGGAAGCCCGAGGAATCAAGGGTCTCTGGATTCATTCTCGGAGAGGCCCTCGCTGCAGCCCTGAAGGGTTGCCTGGCTGCTAGTCTCCGGAGACAGTCGGGGTTTGACTCTCATTACACCCATTAGCCTGGGAGTCAATTACAGATGAGCAGTGGGTGTTGCAAATCATATCCAGAGGATATTCAGTCCCCTTCTTTCAAAGGCCAAGTCTGACCAGGTCCCTCCCAGATGTTCCACCCATGCAAAGGGAGGCAGCATCACAGGAAATTTCCAAGCTGCTAGAAAAATGAGTCATCCAGTCTGTTCCGCCAGACAAGTCTGAATTAGGCATCTAGTCCAGGTTCTTTTTGATGCCATAGAAAACAGAGGACTTGAGGCCAATTCTGGACCTCTCTATCCTGAATCTGTGAGTTGCCAAGATGAAATTCCGGATGGTCACACTCCAATCTATCCTGCCCTTTTTGCAGGAAAACGACTGGATGTGCTCGGTAGACCTCCAAGATGCGTACTGTCACATCAAAATGGACAGACACACACAGAGATTTCTCCTGTTCAGACTGGGGACCAATCATTACCAATTCACAGCACTACTCTTTGGTCTCACCACAGCCCCCAGGGTTTTCACCAAAGTAATGGTGGTGGTAACAGCTCGCATGCAGCTACAGAGCTTCCAGGTCTTCCCTTACCTGGATGATTTTTCCTCTCCGCCCCCTCCAGGCATCAGCTCTGCCAAGCCTGGGACTTTTTCATCCAAAACGCCCACCAGCTGGGTATCACCATCAATCTCAACAAATCTCTGTTACAACCGAGTGAAGTTCTGGATTTCATTGGAGGCTGGTTGGACACCATTCAAATTCCTTTCTGACACCCGACAGGCTTCTCTCCCTCAAACATCATGTCTTGCACATTCAAGTTCCTTCTCCTCCTGCGGAGTTGGTTTTAAGGGTGTTAAGGTCTGTGGCAGCCATGATCACCCTCGTCCCCACAACTCGGTTGCACATGAAGGTGCTCCAATGGACTCTGGTGGTTCAGTGGTCCTTTCTGGATCTTCCACTGTTACATCCTATCCATCTACCCTGGGCATGCAAAGATTCTCTTCTTTGGTGGATTCAGTCCCCAGATCTTCTTCGTGGTTGCCCCTTTGTCCTCCCCACCCCTCTGACCACAGTGACCATGGACACCTCCCTGCTCAGGTGAGGGGGCATTGTTTGGGATGGACATTTCAAGGCACATGGTCTTCCCTGGAGAGCCAGTTGCATATCAGCATCCTGGAGATGAAGGCAGTGCTTTTGGCTGTGCAAGCCCTTCATGCCCATCTTCCCCTAGGGACGATTGCCGTCCAAACAGACAGTATGTTGGTAGTCTGGTATATCAACAAACAGGGAGAACCAGGTCATATCCCCTTTGCTGCAAAGCCATGAGATTGTGGAAGTGGGCGATATCCACCAGCCATTTTCTGGTGGCAATGCACATTCTGGGGAAGGTCCAACATTCTAGCACACAGGCTAAGCAAGTCTATCCTGATGCCTTACTAGTGGTCTCTGAATCCTTCAGTAGTGAAGAAGATCTTTCTAAAGTGGGGTCAGCCTTGCTGTGATCTCTTCGCCTCTCCTTCCAACGTGAAGTGCAGCGAGTTTTTCACCTCGGAACCCCCCAGAGACGCTCTAGTTCATGCTTGGCCCTCCGATCTTCTCTATGCTTATCCTACTCTTCCCCTGATTTCAAAGTTCATCCAGAAAGCACAACGGCTGGAGAGCTCAGTCTTCCCCATTGCCCCCTTCTGGCCTCGCCAAGTATGGTTCCCTTTCTCTGTGGTCTGTGTCCTCTCTGGACATTGGATCCTGTTCCAGATCTGATCTCACATCCCTCAGGGATCCTGCACCCAGATCTGGTCAGTCTGAAGCTCACTGCTTGGCTGTTCCTGTTCCTATGATAGTTAGGACTCCTGGGTTATCTTCTGCAGTTAAGAAAATTTTATTAGTGGCGCATAGATCTTCCACGAGGAAGGTTTATTCCAGTAAGTGGAAGCATTTATCAATTTGGGCAGCTCAACAGGATTTGGATCCTTTCACTGCTCTGGTTCCTGTTATCTTGGAGTTTCTGGCAAGCATTTTTCAGTAGGGTGCCAGTTTTTCTACAATCAAAGTTCAATTGGCAGCGATTTCTAATTTCCACATAGGAGATAATTCAGCTTCTCTACCGTCTTCTAAACTCTGCAAAGCTTTTCTAAAGGGTACCTTTCTTCTTAGGCCACTGATCAAGGACCCTACACCTCCTTGGGACCTTACTTTGGTCCTTCAAGCCTTGGTTTCTTCCCCCTTTGAACTCACTACTTTGGTGGATCTACAATTCCTGTCTTGGAAGACAGCCTTCCTGATTGCTATTACTTCAGCTAAAAGGGTGGCGGAGCTTCAGGCCTTATCGATTAAGCCACCTTACATGATTTTCCATAAAGACAGAGTTTTTCTGTGCACTAAGCCTTCCTTTTTGCTTAAAGTAGACTCAGAATCAAACATCAACCAGGTTATCAACCTCCCTGTCTTCTTTCCTAACTTTCAGAATAAGGGAGGGTATAAATTGCACCTGCTGGATGTTCATAGACAATTACGTTTTTACTTGCACAGAGCAAAGGCCTTACACAAGTCTGATCAACTTTTCATTTCGTACTCTAAGCCCTTCTTAGTGAAGCCTATATCTATAGTCACCATTGCCTGTTGGCTTTCTCAGTGTATACTATTGGTGTATTCAGCAAAGGATGTTCCTCTGCCAGGTCATGTTAAGGCACATTCTACTAGAGCTATGGCTACTTCTGCCGCCTTTTGGTCCAGGGTTTCCTTGGATGACATTTGCTCTGTGGCTACCTGGACATCTTTACATACTTTCATCTCCCATTACAAGTTGGATCTTCTCTTCAGAAGTAGGGCATCCTTTGGGTCTGCTGTGTTGTGGAATATCCTTCCATGAGGGTCCCCCAGGTGTTTGGTAGCTGGGGACTCTTTCCCACAGACTGAAGAGCAAATAAAGACAACCTCAGATAAAGAAGTTACGTACTCATCATAATGTTCCACCTGAGTTGTTGTTCATTTGTCTTCAACTGTCCTTCCCTCCTTTCCCCTGCCTTATATGGGCTACGTGGTGGTCTGGCTGGATAAGACATAGCCCTTTCCTTGGCATAAACGGTTATTCCTGTTGATATTATCTGAGTTTTCTGGTATCAGGGGGTAAGACATTGTGTCAGGTTGGGTTGCTATGGGAGGGAAGCAAATTTGATCTGAAAGGAGGAAGGAGACAGGGGCATTATGGGTATGGGAGGAGCTTGGAGCTCAGATCAGATGCTGGAGAAATGCGGCTGAGTCTGATCTGTGCTGGATCCGTGTCCCACAGGCTGAAGACAAATGAAGAGCAACAACTCAGATGGAACATTATGGTGTGTACATAACTTCTTTTTTAGCAAAGTTTATATTTCTTGAGAGATATGAAGTCTAAAACTTAAATGTCTGCCATTATTTGTTATTATTTAGTGATGTCAATTTACATTTTGGTATCCCACAATTTCACTGGAGTGGGCAGGGTTACCTAATTATGTTTGCGAGTTTTATGTTAAAGAGAATCCCAATGTTATACCTACTTTTCATGGGTTTTTGATGTTTCCAGATTGAGAGGTATGACTCGCACTGGAGTGCAAAAGAACCCTTCCAGTGTAAAACAAACTGGCTTTGAGCTCAAGTGCAGTAACAAATGCTTTAAAACAGAAGTAAGAATTCCTGCAACCTCAGGAATCCTTGAAATAAGTTCACTAATCCTATAAAATGTTCACAACACACAAAAACTTTGCAAAACTTAGAAATATTTTGGCAGACTGAGAACAGCTTTTGCAGAACACTGTTAAAGCAACCTAAGAGTAGTATAGTAACAAGTGCAGGCTGAAAAACTGATAAATTCAACAAAATAAATAAATACAGCACAGAAGTTTTAAATAGCACTGCAACAGTTAAAACAAGTGCAAAAATATGTCTCAGCTTTGTAGATCCAGATGGTTTTAGAAGCAAAAATCCAGGTTTTGCATTCACAGGTGTCCAAGCCAGGCACAAAGAAGCTCAGAATAAATAAGCATGATCTTACAAAAATGTAATTCCTTTATACCAGCAGGATGAAAGACTTTTCTAAAGTTAAACCCTCAGGTCAATCAGATAAAAACACAGTAAGTTATTGACCAGTAGTTCTCACCTTGGATTGTGTTGAAATTAGCCCTCTGCTCCCACCAGAGTGCAAAAGAACCCTTCCAATATAAACCAAACTGGCTTTGAATAATATGTGCATTCTCTCAGAGTTGTGTCTACTTATTGTCTTTCATACCAAATATTTTCATTCAGAAATCTACCCTCATTTTGTTGTAATTTCCTTTGTTAGGCCCCTGAGATACTTCCTCATTGTTGCAAATCAAATTCCAGTCTCCACCTGTAAGTAATATTTCCTGCTGAAAGCTGATTATTTATCCCAAAACTTTGTTTAAGCTCCAAAAATAGCAGTTTTAGGTGGATAAATACATGCCAGCAGCCCTTTACTACTACAAATCTGCCATTACTTTTTTCTTCTTCTATCATTATTGGAACTCCTCATGCAGTGAATATGAGTATGCCTCTTTTCCTTTGTCCCTGATATTCTACAGAACATCCATCCTGAAATCCTTTCTTTATCAAATTCACATGCTTACTTCTTTACAAATATCTCCTGTAGCACTATTTGCAATCTGCATTTCTTAATATAATTAAGTAGAAGTATTTCCTTTTTGTCCATACCTGTTACCATTAACATTCCAAAATAATATGGAAAGAGTTGCCATTATGTTGAGAAGTCATTATTCTCTCATTATTTATGGCAGCTTTTTTAAATGTCTAATTCCAGTGTTTGTGATACATGCACCTATAAAGGTTTGGCAGGGTAATCGTTCTGCATTAAAGAAGCACTTTGATCCTCCAAGAAAAGAATAATCTGAAGACAGCTTGAATCTCACACGTGCATTGCTTGCCTACTGGAATAAATGTGTTCCTCTTCTTCTTGGTGTACAGTGAGAAATCATTTTCCACAAACACCATACTGTCTCCAACTTTTAATACTTTGCCCTTTTGCCATGGTTTCGGCAGGATCAACTCTTTCTCTGGTAGGTTTGCCTCTTTACTAATAAAGATCTTGGCTGCTTTCTCATGACCATATTTGGAGCATATGCATGGTGTGAACTTTCAATTAACAGTTCCTGCCATGGAATACTAGTACAGTTGCTTAGTTGTGCCTTTGAAGGAAATTAATGCAGTCTGTTCCTTCTAGTTTCTCTGGTACAGCAGAAAATTCTCAGATTTTCCCTTTATGAGCTGTCATCTAATTCTAGCATTTTTTTGAAACATCTCTCCTTGAACAATCTCATATTCAGCCAGCCTTTTTTTCATTTCATCCTCTGATTTTTGTAGTTTTTATGAGCTCATCTGAATATCTGTTTAAAGTTTCTTCCATGTTTCCAGCCTTCTGTTATCTGAGTCGATGTACTCCTTCAGTGTTTCATTTATTTTAATTAGCTCTGAGCATGTTTGACCTTTTTTCATCTAGATTACTGGAGGCCATGTCTTGCACCAAAGCTGGAGTTTGAACTGCTTTTTGCTGAACAGCTGCAAGATTATTTCCTGTCAGTGTTTTCTCCTTATATTTTATTTATGATTTTCTTTCAAACCCTCTTTGTTTCTTCTTTGCTAGTCAATAACTAAATTTTACTCATACTGACAGAATCTTTGACTGCACTTTCTCAGTTTCTGTTTTTACACTGAGAGACAAAGTCAAGCTGTTGATCAATGTGCATTCATCTTGGAAGTTGATTGCTTAGGCAGTGTTCTTAACCTCAGTGTAAGTTAGTTTGCTGGATATATGTGTGTGTTTTGCTTACCAAATGTGTTCTGAGTTGAGAAGGTAGCCTCTAAGTTAAGTAAATACATCTCTCACATACTGAATCATTAAATGCAAAGACACTGGAACACAGATGTGATATAATCCATTTTACTGGACCAACATAGGTTTTGCAATTACTTGAATGGGCATGAGGCTTTCATCAGGTGTTATTGAGAATGACAACTCCAATGAAGTGTAGTGTGATGACTCAGCAGAAACCCAAATAGAAAAGGGATTTATGGTCTTTTCCTTGTCTTCAAGGAGCCCAACACTGAAGACTACTGAACTGAGCAAGGCTACTAGTATTTAAAGTGATGAAGTATTTAGGAGTATGGATTTAAAAAAAAAGCTTGAAGTATTAAGGAATATGGATTAAAAAGGCTTCTCTTATGGCAGCTAAGGATATGTGGGAAGAGACTAAAAAGATAACATAAAAGCTGAGAAACTGGAAGCTGTTGCTTATGGAAATGATTAGTAAGACATTAGCAGTGAAAGTATTTTTTCATCCCTTTAGTTTTATATGCAGGTCAGGCATATTTTTTTTATTAATCAGAGGAGATCAGATGAATTAATTGGGATAAGTTCATCCTGCCTGTAAATTAAGGTGGCCTAGGATTACCTAATCTGAAGGGATTTTTAGAGGTACACAGTTAGGGTTCAAATACATAACACAAGCAGAAGAAATGGATGATGAAGCCGGGGGGGGGGGGTTCATGAAATAAGGAGAAATTGGGATTTTTGGATACAGCTCTTTAAGGAGAACAACAACAACCACATAATATTATATTCATAAAGTAGCAGAACGTATTCTAAGAACTAAGCCAACACAAGACTAGAGAAAGGATTTTACCAATAAGTATGACTGTAAGTGGGTTCTGGAATTTAGTGGGAAAACTGGCAAAGGAACCAATGTATTGGGAGCAAATAATTAGAGAGGGAAAAGTAGTAGGCCAAGAAGATATTTGAACTGCAAGCTAGAGACTGATATCAAAGTATAGACAAACAGAAAAGGATACAGGAATCCAAAGTAAAATACCCACTCTGGTAGAGTTTTTAGTTGAATCTGTCATGGGAACTGTGGTTAAAAAAGGGATAATTGGTAGAGCATATAAAATATTTCACAATAACTATAAGAATCAATCAGAAGAGGTTAGAAAAGCTTGGGAAGAGAGACTAGAAAAGCAATACACAAGGGAACAATGGGGAGGGCATATTTAAGTCCAGAAGGTTGAGCATTTTTGCTTGGAAGTATTTGCATGGGTATTTTTATACTCTAAGCAGACTTCAATTTTCCCAAAAGTAGATAGCAAATGTTGGAGGTGTGATGGAGAAGAAAGAGGTAACTGGGAACATGTGATTTGGGAATGTAATGAGTTGGCAGATTTTAAGAGTTCCCTACAGAGTAATCTGTCAGAAATATTCGGTGTACAAATGGCTGTCACTAAGGAAATTATTCTTTTGAGCTTGGACACAGGATTTAAATTGTCTAGACATAGTAAGGCCTTATTAGGTTTAAATCTGTACTAGAAAACTGAACTCAAAGTCTAAACCAGCTGTATTTTAATTATTGAATATTGTGAAAGAGAAAAGAACCAGGAGGAGGATTTTTTCAAAAGGGAAGGAGCAAATTACGCAAATGGAAATTATGGGAACATTACATGCAGAATCATGTTTGAAAGGAGTAATGAATGGAAGGTAAGATTTGAGAAATGTCTGTAATGTTGGACTGATGATACATTTAAATTAAGATCATATATGATGTTTTTTTTCAGGTGCTAAATAATATCTGCAAATAAAGCCAACTTTTCGTGATTACCATAGCAAGTATATCATTGCATTTCTGAGTCCCTTATTTTCTTTGCCAGTGGTGCTCAATATAACATAAATAACAAGGGGGAAAGAGGATACCCCTGCCTTGTTCCTCTGTTCAAACAGAATGTATCAGATGACCCCCATTTTAATTTTTTTCCTCCAGTTCCTTACATATCTCCTAATTAACTTTATTATGGTGTCAGGAAATGCAAATACTTCCATTTCCTTACTCATACAATCCTAGCTTACTCAGTCAAATGTTTTTCTGCATCAAGACCCACCAACATCAGTGGTATTTTCTTACATTCTGCTTCCCTCTGGATCATTTTATTAATGCTGTCAAATGTTTCCGGCCCTTCACAAAACCACACTGATCCACATCTATCACTTTTGCCATTCTTTTAGCCATTATAGACATAAACACCTTATAATCATGGTTTATAATTGAAACAGGTCCATATGAAGATGGATGTAATGGGCCTTTACCATTGTTAGGTGTTGCAACCACCACAAATTTATTGCAAAATGTTGATACTACCCCCTTTTTTAAAGTACTGTTAAAACCTTCCAGATTTTTATCACTTTCTTCCCTTCTAGCTTCCAGACGTTCACAGAATACCATCTATTCCTGGAGACTTTTCTGTAGATTGGTTATGCATCACTATTTTATCTCAACTCCTCCTATCCTGTTATTAATTGTGCCTCATCTACCCCCTTTTTTAAAGTACTGTTAAAACCTTCCAGATCTTTATCACTTTCTTCCCTTCTAGCTTCCAGACTGTCACAGAATACCATCTATTCCTGGAGACTTTTCTGTAGAGTGGTTATGCATCACTATTTTATCTCATCTCCTCCTATCCTGTTATTAATTGTGCCTCATCTACCTCTAACCCTGGGATATTTAATTCTTCATTTAACATTTCCATTTGTACTTTTTCTTGATTTTCATATTTCTCTGCTTTATACAGATTTTCATAAAATTTCAGAAATATTTGTAACACTTCTACATGATCTCTGGTTATTTTTTTTATATAGGCTCTCTAAGCATGATAACAACCCGTTTTGCTTTCTTTTGCCTGAGCCATTGTGCTAAATGCTTTTGTGCAATGGAGTTATCAAAAAAACACAAACACCAAAAAGGTAAACAAACCAATAAATCCAAAAAGATGGCTCGCACCAGTTGCAGGCAAACCTTTTATTCAGGTTCATAGAGAAGGTTCATAGATTAGTACTAAGCTAACTGCCCTTGCGAGCCATTTTTAAGCCTAGCCAATTGTCCCTTGTGAGACTCAAACCCTAAACCTTGTGTTTGTAAGGCAAACACCTTAACCATTAGGCCACCCTCCCAAAACAGCAGCGAATACTTGTAAGCGCTTTCGTCCCAAGTTTAAAACAATACATACTGCTTTAAACTTGGGACGAAAGCGCTTACAAGCTTTCACTGCTGTTTTGAATAAATGTTTGCCTGCAACTAGTACGAGCCGTCTTTTTGGATTTATTGGTTTATCAAAAAAAAAAACAGTTGCTTAACAGCAATCTTTCTACTCTTGCATATTATTGAGGTATTCCCTTATTTTCTTTTTAGAACTCTGCAGTTGCAGCTTTTCTTGTTCTGTGAGATTCCCCATATTATGCAATATGTTAACCTTTGTCACACCTTCTAAATAATTTTATTTTGTAACCATGTCTCTTTTTAAGCTCCAGTTGTACTTTATCCCACTCCTTAGCTATATTTTCTGAAGATGTTTCTATCTTCCCTAAGAACTACCAAATAAATTCCACTACCCATTCGTTAAATTCCCCTCTCTGCAACAGATAGCTAGGGAAGTACCATTGTCTCATTTTTCTTTCATTATCTTGCATTTTTATTTTACTTATTACTGGCACAGGATCTGCAATAGTTATATTGGCTTAAGTATCAAAACTTTCAATTAAATGCACATGTTCATGTGAGATATAACTTCTGTCAAGCCTAGCCATTTTTTTTAATCTTGGGAAATAATATGTAAATTCTCTTTGAGCTCCTACTACTGAATTCACATCTTTCATACCAAATATTTTTATAGATTTCTTCAACATCTACCCTCTTTTGTTATGTGTTGCATTATAGCCCCCCAGGTCCGTCCTCACTATTTTAAATCAAATTCAGTCCCTAGCTGTAAGTGATATCCCCTACTGAAAGTTCATTATTTCGCCCAGAATTTTCCAAAGCTTCACTGTAGCAGTTGTAGGTGGAACATAAATGCATGCCAGTGTCCTTCTTACTACAAATCTGCCATTATTATCTTTTTTTTTCTCTTCTATCACTACTGGAGCTATTCAAATAATTAAGTACTCCCCTCTTCTTTTGTGCCAGATACTTCACTGAATAACCGTTGTGAAATCCTTTCTTTATCAAATTCACATGCTCAGTTTTTCCAAATGCATCTCTTGTTACATAGCTAAATGCACTCTGCATTTCTTAATGTAGTTCACTACTCTTTCTTTTTTGTATATATCTTTGAGACCATTCCCATTCAGATATGGAAGGTGTTGCCATTATGATAAGAAGTTATTATTCCCACCTGTTATATACAACAGCTTTTTAAATGTCTAGTTTCAGCTTTTATGTTATATGCATACACTGTTTGACAGGATGATCTTTTATACAGTTGTTTCTTGCCATATCCATTTGAACCGGTCACATCTTGCAAGACTTATTGTTTTGATCAAACAGAAAAACACACACACACACGCAAGCTATTAATTTAATATGAACACATAAAGCAGTGTATATATTCAAATAACTAAATGTAACCCTTCTAAGAGGAACAATTGTCCCAGATTCACAGCTGCACTCACAGGCTTTACCTGACCTATAATTAAGGTTATCCATTCTAATACACATAGTACAGCCCTGTCCTACTATTTACCTCAGCTGCTGTCTGTTTTTGTCTTATCTTTATTCCTCTCCCACATGTAGAAAACTTGAATGCTTTTGGAAAACATTATCTTTTAGCAATTGAAAGAAAAAAGTATTCTGTTTTTATTTCCCTTATCAGCTTGTCTCCACAGAAAATGAGAACCAGATAAACAGTTACCTTAAGTTACAAGCATTTCATGTTGTATTGTGAACATTTATTTCCTAAAGAAAAAATTTTCATTATCTTCAGTGTTTTTTATTTACTTCCTTCCACTTAAAAACTGTTTAGATCAAGTCAAGGGCCTTAATCCAGTCACCTATGCCAAAGAAAGAAAAAGCTTAGTTTCACTTATATCATGCTCTGTATACTTTAACAGTCCACCCATCAGCTCAACAACCTAAGATTGTAACTTATCTTAAACAAGCTTTTGTCCAGGCTTTCTTCTCTTAGATTTATAGATTGTTACTAGGCTAATGATCCAGGGTCCTTCCTAAGCCTAACTTTCCTGAAAGAATAATAATGGCCAGTATCCAAATAGAACATTGCAGGCCAGGAATTTATAAGCCTTTACTTCTGTCCATAAGGGACATGGGTGCCAGGACTGGTGCAAATTTCCTACTCACCATCCACTGGTGTAGGGTACACTTAAATTGGGTAACAGTCTAACTCAGCTTCACATGGATGGGAAGCCTGTTCCATAGGAAGAGCAGTCTTTGGGAAATATCTCTATCATATTCTGTTTGTCACAGACAAAATTCATGTCCCTTGACATATTTCTGGTACTGTTAAGACTTATGAATATGGAAGATATTTGTAAATGTGACATTTTCGGATGGCTTATGGCTTATAAGCCAGTCATAGATCACCCCCAGCAATCTACAGGAGACTAAGTAGAAGAAAAGGGCTTTAAGGTGCTCTGTGTAAGTCAGGTTTTTTACACCTTGTATTAAGGAACCTCTGAGGTCATTCTAGTTGCTGCATATGCCATGTGAGGTACATACTGAAGGAAGCATTGTACTTAATGATTGGTTTGATAAGGGCAGAGTACAGTTGGATAATGACCCCTTTGGACCTAGATGCCATGCCCTTATTTATAAGTTGTGCAACATAAATGGATTTCCTCATCACTGTGGCCATTTGGTGGTTGAAGGTAAAGCTCCTGACTACATGCATACCCAGGTCCCTGACCACTGGGTCGACTCTTAGTGTGTTTTATCAACATGGTAATTAGCTAGGATGACTGACTTCCCAAAGGGTAAAGTTATGCATTTCCTAGGACTGAGTTTAAACCCATGGCTATGGCACCATTTGTTAGTCAGAGATAGACCTTCTGGAAGAATCCTAGTTTCTGCTGGGGAATTGATAACCCCCAGCTTGCAGTCATAGGCAAACTTAGCCATAAACTGTATTTGTCACATTGCTACATTGTAGTGCTTGCATTTCTTAAAATTAAACAAGAAAGAAAGAAGGTGACCTGTTTACTTTAGTATTCCCATAACACACAAAAATAACAGAAAATGCTTTACTATATAACGTGCAGTATATGTCATGTTTTATATATTGTTAAGAACAGAAATTGTTTTAGTTAGTTACCTCTTTCTTTCCTCTTCCCCTCTCCTTAACATTGTTCCACACATTAAGAAAGTCCAATATTTCCAGGTTTTCTTGTTCTGCCATATTTCACAAATTTGATTGATACTTCGTAATAATATATTTATTCATTAATTTCTGAGTTACTGGTTTTCTTACTGTTGATCTTTATCTCCCAACTCGAGTCTCTAGTTCATTTCTAAAATACTCCTGGTTCTTTAAGTCAATGTCTGTGCATCTCTCTCTCTCTCAAGCATTTCCCTTTGGAACATTTGAAAAAGTTTCCCTGAGCTTTATTATCAGAAGAATAAAAGCAGAATTACCCTATGTTAGATAGCTCACTTTTTCTTGAACAAACATTTGTATTTCATCCTTAGCATGTTCTGCATCAGTTAATGACTTTGACCCTGCAGGAAAAGATAGCTGGATACAGCAGCTAGAATCCCACATGTGTTTCTTGACATTTTCTGCTAGCTGGAATAAATTTACTCCTCTTTTGCGTAGTATACAGTGAATAATCATTTTCCATAAACATTCTACTGTTTCCAACTTTTAGTGCAGTTCTGTTAGAATCAACTATTTCTGTTAGTAGGATTTCATCTTTACTATTAGAGGTCTTGGCTTCTTTCTCATGGCCAGGTTTGCAGTATACACAAGATGTGCACTTTCAGTTACCAACTCCTGCTGTGTAATGCCAGTCCAGTTGCTTATTTGTGCTTTCATAAATTAATACACTACATTCCTTCCAGTTTCTCTGGTACAGCAGAAAATCTCAGGTTTTCCATATGTGCACTGCCCTCTAATTCTGCCAGTTTTTAAAACATCTCTTCTTGAGCAGTCTCTTAGCCTTTTCTTCATTACAACTTCTGATTTTTGCAGTTTTATCAGCTCATCCGTTTAAAGCTTCTTCCATTTTTTCTAGACCTTTCCTATTTAAGGTGATATACTCTATCAGTGTTTCATTTATTTTAAGCAACTCTGACCACATTTGACTTATTTTTCCTCTAGATTACTGGAAGTCATGTCTTGCACCAAAGATGGAGCTTGCACTAATTTTCACAGAACAGCTGCAGGATTCTTCCCAGCCAGTGTTTTCTCTTTATCTTTTGTGGTTGTTTTTTTTTCAGGTTTTCTAAATTACTTCTTTGCTGGTATCCAAGCAGTGCACTTAATAGCCAGTAACTGAAATTAACCCAAAAAGGCAGATTCACTGGCTCTCTTTTCTGAGTTTCTTTTTTCACACTGAGAGAGCTGAAATTAAGCTATTACTCAGTGTGCAACCATCTTGTAAGTCCCCAAGCTCAGCCTTTTCAATCTATTTGCTATTTGTATCACCTTGAACATCTCCACCTGACATCTCCTTCACTGGTGTGCCTCACCCAGCTATGTCACCTACCACTGCTTTAGCATTTACATTTACCTTTTAAACAAGTAATTCATCAGTTGAGTCCAAATTGGCACATCTGGTATTGGTCCTTTGTATACTGAGCATTTCCTGGGAAGGAAGACAGTATCTTCATTTTCATATGTTAACTGCTTCCTAAGGCAGAGGAACATTGCCCAACCTTTTATCCCCCACTCCCTAGCCTTCATCATAATATGGGCCCTAACACTCCACAGAGAGTTACCTCCTCCTGTCCCTTTCTCCATTCCACATGCCACTGTGTAACATTTTGCTAACAACTGACTGCCTCTTCCTAGTTTTTATGAAAGTAAGTGCACCTCTTCTAGAGACAAATGAGACTCTACAACTAATAGTTAAATCAGAAGTAGGTAAGATAAAATGGTGATGTATAATTAATCTGCAGGGAAGTCTCAGGAACAGATAGTATTCCTATGGAAGTCTGGAAGGAGGAAAGCAATAAAGATCTGAAAGATTTTGTTTAATGGTATTTTAAAAGGAGGGGAAGCTCCAGCATCTTGGAAGAAAGCTGTGGTTGACTATATTACCCATCAATGGTAAAGATCTATCAGACCCAGCTTCATATAGAGCCATTTCAATTTTAAACCATGATTTTTAAAGTGTTTGTCTGTACTAGTTAAAAGAATGCAAAGGTGTTGCCAAAATTAATAGATATTGGGACTTCAAAGATGGCTACACATTGAGTAACAGCTTAATTCTAGCTCTCCCAGTGTGAAAACAGAAACAGCAGTGAAAGCCAGTGGACTTGGATTTCTGGGTAAATGTCAGTAACTGGCTAGTAAGTACACTGTCTGGATGGCAGAAAAGAAGAAATACATAGGACCTGAAAGAAAATCGGCTAGAAAAAAAAAATACTGACTGGGAAAAGTACTGTAGCTGTTTAGCAAAAAGAAGTGCAAGCTCCAGACATGACTTCCAGTAACCTAGAAGAAAGTATAAAGAAAAAAGACCTTGGGTGTCGTCCACAGCTTCAGGCTTCAGACTGTTAAGACACAATTTATTAATCGCTTAAAAAGTGAAGCTGACAGGATGTAAACTTTACTAGAATATGATGAACTGAAAAAAGTTAAGTATCCAAGCAGTTGTCATCCACAGCTTCAAACTTCAGGCTGCTAAAACTCAATTTATTGAAAACTTAAAAAGTGAAGCTGACAAAATGCAAGCTTCACTGAAATGCTGAAATAATTAGCCTAGTAATTAACATCCACAACTTCAGGCTTCATGTTGTTAAAGCACAGTTAATAGATGCTTTGTAAGCAAAGCTGACAAAAACATATACTTCACTGGAGTGTAAAAGCTGATAAAATTGTCCAAACGATAAGCGCTTTCGGCAGATGCCTTCTTCAGATCGTATAAAAGTGTGGTTAGCTCTTCCTGTTTATAAAGGAAACACAATCAAGAGTTGGTAGCTAATTGTCTTTGGTGTTTTTAAAGGCACAGGACAAAAATAAATGTTGAAAGTGGAGATTTGTCTTCTATAATGTAGTTCAATGTTAAAAATGCTAGAATCATGTATTAATGTTTGGTAGGTTTCTTCTAGATTTTAGAACAGGTCTGAGAGGTACTATTGTATTAAGACCTGGGGGTCGATTGGCTCTAACATTGTTGATCCAAAAGATCTTTCTCAATTCTGTCCTATTATGGACATCTCCTTCCCTGATGTTTTGGGTGACCACTTCCACTGCTTTAAACAAGAAATTATGCATAGGATGGACCAATACGTGTGCTGCTAAGGCATTATGTGGAATTTTCTGATCAATGTCTCTGACATGTCGTAGAATACGATCCTTTAGTCGTTGGTCAGTTTTACCAAGATAAAAAGCTTGGCACTTGCGACAGGTAGCCAAATAGATAATATGGCTAGTAGTACAATCAGCATAAACATCGAAATGAAAGTT
This sequence comes from Protopterus annectens, assembly GCF_019279795.1. Classification (NCBI taxonomy): domain Eukaryota; kingdom Metazoa; phylum Chordata; order Ceratodontiformes; family Protopteridae; genus Protopterus; species Protopterus annectens. The sequence continues at coordinate 478,832,254 of NC_056748.1, forward strand.
ACGTCCAGATACTGGATGGAGAAAAGTATTACTAGTATCTAAGTAAGGACAAGCTTTGCATCTGCAGCATTTAAAAGTACCTTTGCAGTCTGATAGTGGACCACCACGTTTAAAGCCATCTTTATGGCATAATAATCTCTTGATATTCTTTTTATTCTTATAGAGAAACCTGGGTCTCTCTCCAACGATGTTCTTTATTTTATCATCCACTGTCAGAATCGGCCAAAATTTCCTGATCACTTCACAGACCTGTCGATTGTCTGAACTGAAAGTAAGCATACATCTAAGTTGTTGAGGTGTTGTGTCATTAGACTGTGTTCGTGAAGCTTGTTCAGACCTGTCTGAGTAATAAGGTTGACCTCTCTGCTTTCTATAGGTTTGCACCTGTGAAACTGGTGGAAAATTATTTTCCTGGTAAGCCCTATCCTTCAAATATCTACGTAGATTGGATTGCTCTTCCAAGAATTCCTCCTCATCAGTACATAGTCTTGAGACTCTTAAGATTTGGCTGTCAAAGATGTTATCAAAAATATGTCTTGGATGCATGCTCTGCCTGTGTAAGAAATGATTTTGCCAGGTCTCTTTCCTATGCACCCCAGTATGATCTGAAGAAGGCATCTGCCAAAAGTGCTTATCGTTTGGACAATTTTATCAGCTTTTTACACTCCAGTGAAGTATATGTTTTTGTCAGCTTTGCTTACAAAGCATCTATTAACTGTGCTTTAACAACCTGAAGCCTGAAGTTGTGGATGTTAATTACTAGGCTAATTATTTCAGCGTTTCAGTGAAGCTTGCATTTTGTCAGCTTCACTTTTTAAGTTTTCAATAAATTGAGTTTTAGCAGCCTGAAGTTTGAAGCTGTGGATGACAACTGCTTGGATCATTTGGACAATTTCATCAGCTTTTTACACTCCAGTGAAGTATATGTTTTTGTCAGCTTTACTTACAAAGCATCTATTAACTGTGCTTTAACAACTTGAAGCCTGAAGTTGTGGATGTTAATTACTAGGCTAATTATTTCAGTGAAGCTTGCATTTTGTCAGCTTCACTTTTTAAGTTTCCAATAAATTGAGTTTTAACAGCCTGAAGTTTGAAGCTGTGGATGACAACTGCTTGGATACCTAACTTTTTTCAGTTCATCATATTCTAGTGAGGTTTACATCCTGTCAGCTTCACTTTTTAAGCGATTAATAAATTGTGTCTTAACAGTCTGAAGCCTGAAGCTGTGGACGACACCTAAGGTCTTTTTTCTTTGTTCATTTGTCTACCCTCTGTGTCTTTAGTAGTGGTGAGGAGAATTTATTTCCTAGAAGAAAGTATAAGGCAACTGCACAGAGACCTGACTAAAAGAAATGAAACACTGATGATGTACGTTAACTCAAACAATAAAAGTCTGGAAAAAATGGAAGGAGCTTTAAACAGACATTCAGATAAGGTGATAAAACTGCAAAGCTCAGAGGTGGAAATGAAGAAAAGGCTGGTGAATATGAAATTGCAGAAGAAGAGATATTTAAAAAAATAACAGAATTAGAGGACAGAGCACATAGGGAAAACTTGGGATTTTCTGCTGTTCTCAAATACCTGGAAGGAACAGACTGTATTAATTTTATAACACAAACACTGAAGACAAACTGTTGCTGATGCAAAAAACCAGGAAAAACAGACTGTTTCAAAGTGATCAGAAAGCCACAAAGTCCACTCCACGATATTTAGTCTTAACGCACCTTTTATTAAAAAACAAGCAACGTTTTCGCTACAACCCCTGGTGTAGCTTCCTCAGAGTACAAAGTAAAACTTGTGACAGTTTCTTTTTAAACATGAAAACGCGCCAAAAAGAAAGGCGGCGCGTAATTATTAAAAATACAATCAATAAAAAATGGTAACAAAGTAACTTCTAAATGTAAAACATGTCCTTCCAACACTTGTGAGGACTAAGTCTCCCATTAAAGCATTGAAACCATTCTTTTAAAATAAGTTCTTTTAAATGAATATAAACTGTTAAAAACATGCCGAACCCTGTCGGGTCGGAGCATGCGCACAACATAATAAACAGAAAAAATAAAAGTAAGAATAAATAAGATGTCATTGTCATGACCAAAATTAATCTAATCTGAGACTGATACCAAAAAGTGATCAGTCCTACGATAAATAAGTTAGCAATTAACCACACTCATCAGAATCCAATAAGTACTGTGCTAGGAGAAAACAAGGACTTACTAAGTATGTTAAACTTACCCCAACTTAAATAGTAGGGGTTAGGTCCTACATCGCCAAGTTTTGATATTGTAAACAATACATTCGGTCTCTAAAAACACCCCTGTGTAGCTCACTGAGAGCAGGAAACCGATCCCCATCGAATCAGAACACACACAAAAAAACACAACAAACAGTGAAAGTAAACTGTCGGTGTCAGAACAGAACTTGATCTAAGGGTTCGGCATGTTTTTAACAGTTTATATTCATTTAAAAGAACTTATTTTAAAAGAATGGTTTCAATGCTTTAATGGGAGACTTAGTCCTCACAAGTGTTGGAAGGACATGTTTTACATTTAGAAGTTACTTTGTTACCATTTTTTATTGATTGTATTTTTAATAATTACGCGCCGCCTTTCTTTTTGGCGCGTTTTCATGTTTAAAAAGAAACTGTCACAAGTTTTACTTTGTACTCTGAGGAAGCTACACCAGGGGTTGTAGCGAAAACGTTGCTTGTTTTTTAATAAAAGGTGCGTTAAGACTAAATATCGTGGAGTGGACTTTGTGGCTTTCTGATCACTTTGAAACAGTCTGTTTTTCCTGTATTAATTTTATGAAAGAAGGAATAAGCAACTGGACTGGTATTCCACAACAGGAATTAGTACTTGAAAGGGCACATAGTGTGTATGCTCCAAACTTGGCTAAGAAACAGCAACCTTGACCTTTAATAGTAAAGGAGTTGATTCTAACAAAACTGTGGCAGGACAAAGTACTAAAAGTTGGAGATAAGAGTGTTTGTGGAGAATGACTACTCATTGTACACCAGGCTGAAGAGAAGTAAATGTATTCCATTACTTAGGGAATGGTGAGAAGCAGACTTGAGATTCAAACTGCTGTACCCAGCTATATTCAAAATATTTTCCCTGTATGAACAAAACCATTTTTGATGAAGTACATGCTAAGGAAAAAATACAAAAGTTTGTCCAACAAAAAGCGAGCAGTGAAACAGAGATTCTGCTTCTTGTTCTTATGGTAATAAAGACCTCAGAGAGACTATGCCAGTGAAACCTTTTTCAGTATTTCAATGGAAAATGCTTGAGTAAGGGAAAAAGCACAAAAGTTGACTAGAACAATGGAGAGTATGTTGGAAATGAAGCATACGCAAGGTTTGGGAGATGGAGATGAGCAGGAATAGAACAGGAAAATCTGGAAATATTGTACTTTCTTGGACTTTGTTAAACTTATAGAGAACTCTAAAGCATATGCCCTACTTCATGTCATTAATGTTTGGAAAAATACTCAGGAGAGGTGAAGCAAACAATTTTTTTCTTAATAACACTAGTTAAATAGTGCATAATTTTCTTTACGTTATTACGTTTTTTTCAGTTATTTTAAGTGTAATGGGGATACTAATTTAAATAGCTGCTTCTGTTTTTTTTTTCTTTCTTCCTTCTTCTCTCTCTCTCTCCTTGTTCAGTTTTAAGAAATGTGAGCACTGCAATGTGGAAAAAGATCTGGTTAAAAGAGCATGACAAAAAACTAGTGTGCTTTTATTCTCATTCTTGCAAAGGGGAATGACTGGGTTAAGGCCACTAGCTTAATCTAGTAACAAGTTCTAAGAGAAAGCAAGTAAATGAGGCTTTCTTCTAGTAAACAGTTTTGTGTTGGTCTGTTAGAGAAATAAGAACCAATCTGATAAAGAAAAATGGCTTGGAAAAAATGTTTTCTAAAAGCATGCACGTTTTTTCCCAGCGGAGAGAGCTATAAAGATAAGATAAAACCAGGCAGCACTTAATAGAACCACATACTTCTAGGTTAGCTCGAGTCTGTTTGTGTGGCTGTCAGTTTGGAACATTTATTCCTATTAGGAGGGTAAAACTTCAATATTTGAAGATGTACATATTTTTGTGTGTTATTATTAAGTTAATAGGTTTTAGAGGGATATTGTGTGCATATGTGTATTTTTGTTTGATGATTTTCAAAAAACTAAATGTTATGTAAGATGTGACATAGGCTCAAATAGAGATGACAAGAAACAACTGTATAAAAGATTAACCTGGCAAACAGTACAAGCATGTAACACAAAAGGTGCAACTAGACATTTAACAAAAAAGCTGTTTTATATAAACGTTGGGAATTATAATTTTTCAAGAATATGATGCTTTCTAACTAAAATCATACAGAGTATTATATTCATAAAATAGCAGGGAATATTCTAAGAACCAAACCAGTAAGAAACTGGAGAAAAGAGATTTTGCCGATAGGGTTGACTGTGGTCAGGGATACAAATAACAGGCAAGGGGGGCTGGAATTTATTGGAGAAAATTGGCAAAGGAACCAAGGTATTGGGAACAAATAACTAGAAAGGGAAAGGTAATAGAATGAGAAGGGGCCAAAATTTTATTTGGACTGCAGGTTAGAGATTGCCTTTCCTATCAAGGAATAATAGAGTATAGGCAAAGGGAAAGAAACAGGGGGCTCCTAAATGAAAGACCAGCACTGGTAGAGTTTTGAATACAATGTAGAACAGAAGCTGCCAGTAAAAAAGGAATAATTAGTAAAGCATATAAAATATTGCATGATTACAAGAATCAATCAGAGGAGCTTAGAGAGATTGGATAAGCAACTCACAGAGACAATGGGGGATATATGTATGTCTTCCACATATGCAACAAAGTCTAGAAGATTTAGGATCTTTGCCTGGAAATGTTTACATAAGTAATTTTAATACCTCAAGTAGTCTCCAAAAATGTTTTCCTCAGGTGGATCTAGCAAATGCTGGAGGTGTGATGGGCAAGAAAGAGGTAGCTGGGAACATATATTTTGGAGGTGTGATGAGCTGGCAGACTTTTGGGATTCCCTGCGGGCTGCTGTGTCGGAGATGCTTGGTGGGTCGATTGGACTGACTGGGGAGATGATTTTTTTGAGTTATGCTACAGAACTGGAATTGCCTAGACATAGTAAAGCCTTGCTGAGTCTAATTATGGTGGCTGCCAAAAAAGCAATTACTAGAAAATGGAACTCAAAGTCTAGACCAACTTTACTAGAAGTAGTGAATACGGTAACTGAGATAACACAACTGGAACTGGGATCTTTAGAAAAGGGAAGGAGCAAACTACATAGAAAAAATTGGGAATTGCGGGAAAAGTATATGCAGAGCAGGAATGGGGTTTAAGCGGCAGGATTTCAATGAGCTATATAATGCTTAACTGCCAATTACTAGAATGTGTATGTGATTAGTAATGTTTACAACTACAGTTGTTTCAATGGTGTTTGTGATGTAAACTGTTTACAACTAAAGTGATTTTATTTTGTATGATTTTCATTTATATAGATGTAAGATTGACTTTGTCACATGTGGAAATTTAATAAATGTCTTTAAACATTAATGGTCTCACAGATAAATACAAAAAAAAGAAAAGTAATGAACTATATTAAAAAATGTAGCATGCAAATAGCTATGCTACAGGAGACGCACTTGGAAAGAATTGAACATGTAAATTTAATAAAGAAAGGTTTCCCGGGTGGTTATTCAGCAGAATACTAGGGCAAAGGAAGAGAGTAGTACTTATATGAATTTGCAAGAGAAGCTCCAATAATAATAGAAGAGGATAAAAAAGACAATAATGGTAGATTTGTAGTATTAAGGGGCTACTGGCAAGGGAAAAGGATTACACTGAGATGTATTTATATTCTATAGAAAACTGCTATAATGAAATTTAAGAAAATTCTGGTTGAAATAATCAGTTTTGAGCAAGGAATATTACTCATAGGGTTGGGACTGGAATTTGATTTCCAACAGAGATGTGTCTGGGAGGGAAAATGTATCAAAGAGGGGTAGATTTTTAAAGAAATGTATGAAGATATGAATTCAGTACTAAGAGTTCAGTATGAATTTACATGTTATTACCCAAGAAACAAAAACTGGGCTATGCTAGACAGAATTTACATTTCACAGGAACATGTGCATTTAAGTGAAGGTCTTGATACTAACTATAACTATTAATAACTATAATAATAACTATTACTAATTAATAATTGTAATAACTATTTCAGATCATGCATCAATAATTAAAAAAAAAAACACAGGGTAACGAAACAAAAATGAGACACTGGCATTTTCCCAGCTATCTGTTGAAAAAAAGGAATTTAAGGAATGTATAGTGGACATTATTTATTTATTTATTGACATGTGATTACCAGGAAAGTCTGACTGGGTAGAAGCCCATTTTCAGCTCAGGCTTGTGGAGAAAAGTTCCAAATTATTACAAAACATTTTGAGAACAATAATTTTACAGTCTTCAAAAATAAAACAAAAACATCTGCAGTTTAAATAATTATAACAAACTAGACATAACAAAAAGCATTGGTTAATAATTTATGTAAGGTATATGACAATCATTTAATATTTAGAGAAATGTTAGATAGTTTCTAGAGAAATTAAAGGTATGTTGGTGTAATACAAACAGGAATTGCAATATGAAGTGAGGGAAAAACAGGATTATAGTATATTCAGAGTGAAAGTCAGAGAAAAGAATTAGCCGTAAGTGAAGAAGGAAGAGTAAGGAGGTATAAGGAATGAAAAGGTACTTGTTCATATTTAGGGATATATGTTACTCTTCTTTTGATAGTCTTTCAGAGTGATTCTCAAAGATGGGAGGGTAAGGCGTTCCAGGCTTTAGCATCCTTGTAAGAGTATAGACAGTGTCCAGCAGATTTGCTAGGTTTAAAGACAGGAGTTTTTGGTCACTGGATCACAATGAACAACTGGGAACATAGTTGTGCTGAATGTATTTTAGTGCTAGACAGGCAGATGGACATTGGATAATTTTATAGGTGGTAAGAAGTTGTGTATATGTTAGCTGATGTGGCAATTCTAACCAGTTTAGGCTTTTCAGTGCTATATAGTGGTGGGTTCTGAAAGGGGTATGTGCTGTAAATTTGTTGTAGCATTGTTCAAGTTTCAATTTTTGTGAAGCCTGGAGGTTAGTAAGGATGTTAGAGACATAAAAAGAGTGGGGAGGAGATAACTAGTAGCAATTGTAGTTTTAGTTGCATCTGTGTGAAAGTTTTTTGCTGTGTAAAGCATCCCTAGTTTTTGATAATTTTTTCTTATACAATTTTCTATATGTAGGTCGAATGTAAGATTATCATCCAGTATCATCTGTAGTAGTTTGCTGTGAAGAGTGACTTCAATGGTTGTGTTATCAAGAGAGAGGACTTTAAATTTAGTTTTTTTTCACGAGAGAGGGATTTAGGGGAAAAATGCAGTGGCTTGGTCTTTTTTGGGTTAAGCATGAGTTATGAGTTATGAAGTTTCTGTGGCTGCTAAAGCTTGCTAAGTGATTTTTTTGGAGGTGTACCACATTGTCAGATGTACAAATGAGAGTGGACTTATCTGCATACTGTGTTAGGGTGGCCTGCTGTGTGGAAGTATAGAGTGTGTTTGAAAATGTTAAAGAGGTGGAGACCGAGGCTAGAGCCTTGTGGTACACCAGCAGTGACTGGTAGGTAAGGAGAGAGCACAGAGTGCCATTTTACTGATTGATACCTCTTGGACAGATAGGTTTTGAACCACAGAATGGTGAGCTGAGAGAGACGTAGTAAGGACATTTGAAAAAGAAGTTTGCTGTGACAGTGTTGAAGGCTTTAGACAAGTCTAGAAATAAGGAAAAAATTAATTTGCCATTATCTCTAGCTTTATTGACAGTATCTATACAAGTTAAAAGGGCAGTGTTAGTACTATGGGAGGGAAGAAAGCCATGTTGTGTAGGGGATAGGAGCTCATCCTGTAGGAGATAGTCTAGCAATTATTTTTTAATACATTTTTCAAGTATTTTGCTGAGGGGAGATACGACTGCTAAAGGTCTAAAGTTATTCATGTCTGTTGAATTTCCTTTTTATAAGGATTGAGACAGGTTAGGTACTCGCTTGAAAGGTTATTGGATGAAGAAGAGCACTGTTTAAGTTTAAGAGTAATTTTATATATGATGTGGGTACAGGTTTGAAGTGAAAGTGGATGTGGAGATATGTGGCTGTTGGGCAGGGTTGGGATTAGATGTTTAGGAGTCCTTGGTTAGAGATTCTATACTATCTATAAAATGAGAGTTGAACTGCTTTTCAGTTTCGAAAGGTGAGTTATCAGGAGAGAGGTTTGAGTTGAGTTTTTAGCTGGGATGTAAAGATTTCTTTAATGGATGTCCAATAATTTTTAGGGTTGTGTTTTGCATTATTTTGAAAGTTATTTTATTATTGTTTTTTATCTTAAATTATTTGCTTTTTCATACGATTGTGATGCATTCTGAAGTTTTCAAGATAGTGAGGTGTTTTATATTTTTTGCCATTCTTTCATGTTTTTTCTCTATCTTGCATTAGCATTCAACTCTTTTTGGATAGCCAAAGTGATTAAAGTTAATACGCAGCAAAGTTCTTCATGATAAATATGCTTATGTGAAAAAAATAAAAGTCTTAGTACACTTGTAGGTATAAGGCTTTGTGACAGAGTTCCTGCAATACCAATGTCAGACATACTGACAGCAGGCTCTGAAATGAAAGAAAGAAAAAATAAACTCTACAGAGCTGTACAATTATAGTGAGCCAATAAAGTTAGTACTTATTATAGAAAAAAGAGGTGGAGGAAGGACCACAGTAAGTCAGAGCAAGAGAATACAGGGGAAATATAAGAGCAGAGTCATGGTAAAAAAATGCATGCAAGTAAGCTCAAAGTAGTTGTAACAGAAAGTATAGTGACAGAAAACCCACAGTAATGCAGTGTAAATGTACAGCTGTATTGAACAAACATCAGAACTTGGCACTACACTGACATGCCCAATATAACATCATTTAGAATAATTCATGGCATTAACAAGTACATCAAGACAGTTTTATATATATATATATATATATATATATATATATATATATATATATATATATATATATATATATGTTATCCAATCTGAATGAAATTGTTACAAATATAACACACTACCAAAGACTTTTCAATGTTTTACACAGTCTTAAAGCACACAGAAATGTAATAACGTGACACACACCTGCTCTATGAAGGAAGATAGTGACTGAGTGTAAGAAGAGAGAACACTGAGGGGATATTTAGCAATACATTCTACTACAGAGACAACCCCATCCTCAGATCATTTTATAGGTCAGTTTAAAACTGATAGTAATCACTTTATAGCCAGAACAAAGCAATTAAAGAGATGCACGTAAAATAGGTTTTCTGTCATTTCCTGAGACTAAATACCTGGCATATGCAGTATAGTCTACTGGTCAAGCAGAAAGAGACCGAAATTATTCAGGAGCCGTTAGAGAAGATAGAAATTTCTTCTGAAACTATAGCTATTGAGTGGGATAACATTAAAGTGGAGTTTAACAATATGGTGGAAATAAAAGGGAAATATGGTTAAGAAGTAACAAAGAATTATTTAGTGGGACTGACAAATGTTAAAGTATTATAAAATATGGAGAATCTCACCGAACAAGAAGAGAACTGCAGAATGCTAAATAAAAAATAAAGGATCACCTTGATATGCATGTGTTTAGAAAGACTGCTGTTAAGCAACTGTTTTTTGATAACTCTAGAGCACAAAAACATTTAGCACAATGACTCAGAGCAACAAAGTAGAAAGGGTTGTCATCAAGCCTATAACAAACAAGATAACAAGGGATCCTGTAGAAGTATTAGGAATAGTTTGTAAATTTTATGAAAGTCTGTATAAAGTTCAGAAATATGGAAATTAAGAAACTGTACAAATTGAAAGGTTTATGGAAGAATTAAATATGCCAAGGTTAGAGGCAGAGGAGGCTCAACTACTAACAGGACTGGAGGAGATACAAATGGTGATATATGATCAATCCACAGAAAAGTTCCCAAAAATGGATAGTATGCCTGTGGAAGTCTGGAAGCTAGGAGGGAAAATGATAAAGATCTGGAAGGTTTTGTTAAACAGTATTTTAAGAGGAGAAGTACCAACATCCTGGAAGAAAGAAGTGGTAGCTGTAATACCTAAAGAGGATAAAGATCCATCAGATCCAAACTCATACAAGCCCATTTCAGTACTAAACCATGATTATTTAAAGTGTTTATGTCTTTAATGACTAAAAGAATGGCAAAAGTGATGCCAAAATTGATAAATATGGTTCAATGTGATTTTGTGGAGGGGAGGCAAACATTAACAGAACACTGATGATCTAGTGGGAAGCAAAATGTAAGAAAATACCACTGTTGGTGGTGGGTCTTGATGCAGACAAAGCATTTGACAGAGTAACCTGGGACTTTATGAGCAGAGCAATGGAACATTTGCATTCCCTGGTAAAAATATAAGGTTGACTAGGAGGCTATATGAGTGATCAGAGGTAAAGTTAAAATGGGCGGGGTCCACTCTGACAATCTCTGCTTGAGCAGAGGAACCAGGCAGGGGTGTCCTCTCTCTCCCCTTTCTTTTGTTGCATTATATTTAGAACCACTGGCAAAGAAAATAAGGGACTCAAATTAAAGGATAAAATGGATATGGTATTCAAGAAAAGCTGGCTCTATTTGCAGATGACATTAATTTTATACCTGACAAAACCAGAAAGGGACATTACAGTGCTGTGGAACATATTGAGACAGTTTCATACCTTTTTGGGATTAAAAAAATGATGAAACTAAAACAAAGGCAACAGCGGTAAATGATATACCCACGTACAAAATTGGTTCAGCAATATCCATACTTTTGGAGATATGATAAAATGAACTATTTAGGAGTATGGATTAAAACTTATTCTGTTATGGCAGCTAAGGATATGTGGGAAGAGACTAAAAAGATAATACTAAAACTGAGAAAATCAAAGCTGTGTTATATGGATACTGTTAGTAAGATACAAGCAGTTAAAATGTTTTTAGTCTTATACACAAGTCAGGCATATTTTTATCAACCAGAGAAGTTGTGGATAGCAATTAAGAAAGAGGTGAAGGATTTTATCTGGGAGGGAAAGAGAGCAAGAGTCAAGTGGGATAAGCTTTTTCTTCCAATAGAACAGGGTGGTTTGGGATTACCTGATTTGAAGGGGTATTTCAGAACAACACAGTTAAGGCTGCTATACATAGCACAAACAAAAAACTAATTAAAAGTAGAAAGAAATGATAATGAAATGGGGGAATCTCAAGAAACAAGGAAAGACTGGGATTCTGGATGCAGACCTTTAAGGAGAATAACAATGGTGCTGCGGTAGCATTGTCGCCTCACAGTAAGACGCTGTCCGGTTTGATTCTCAGCTAGAGCGTCTTCTGCATGGAGACATGCGTGAATGGGCGTACCTTCGTTGAAGGTTGTGTGTCAGGGCTGGTAACTCTGCAAGTAAAAAAATCAACTACCAATCATTAGCGGACCGGTGTTCCGCTGTGGCGACCCCTAACCGGGAAAAGCCGAAAGACACAACAACAACAACAGTAATCATACAGAATATTATATTCATAAGGTAGCAGAAAGTATTCCAAGAACTAAGCCAACATAGTAATGGAGAAAGGAAATTCTGCCAATAGGGATGACTGCAGTTAGGGATACAGACAATAGGCAAGAGGGGGCTGGAATTTATTGGAGAGAACTGGCAAAGGAACCAAAGTATTGGGAGCAAATAACTAGAGAGGGTAAGGTAATAGAATGGGAAGACACCAAGAACTTATTTGGACTGCAGGTTAGAGACTGCCCTCCCCATCAAGGATCAATATCAGAATATACACAAGGAGAAAGAAATAGGAGGATCCTAAGTGAAAGACCAGCACTGGTGGAGTCTTTAGTAGAATCTAGAACAGAAGCTGCTGTTAAAAAGGAATAATTAGTAAAGCATACATAATATTGCATGCTAACTATAAGAATCATTCAAAGGAGACTGGAAAGCATTGGAACGAGAGATTGGATAAGCCATTTTACAAAGAAAGTATGAGAGTGTGTCTATATATATATATATATATATATATATATATATATATATATATATATATATATATCCCCCAAATATGCAACAAAGTCTAGAAGATTTAAGATCTTTGCTTGGAAGTGTTTACATAGGTATTTTTATACCCCAAGTAGACTCAAAAGAATTGTCTGTGAGGTAGACAGCAAATGTTGAATGTGTGATGGGGAAAAATAGAGGTAACTGAGAACATATTTTCTGGGAGAGTAACGAGCTGGCAGACTTTAAACATTCCCTGCAGACTGCTCTGTCAGAAACGTCAGATGAACAAATTGGTGTAACTAAGGAAATGATTTTCTTGTGCTATGATACAGAATCAGAATTGCCTAGACATAGTAAGGCCTTGCTGAGTCTAAGTATAATGGCTGCAAAAAAGCAATTAGAAAATGGAAATCAAAGTCTAAACCAACTTTACTAGAAGTAGTGAAGATAGTAAGAGAGACAAAGCAACTGTAATTGGGATCTTTAGAAAAGGGTAGGAGCAAATTACATAGGGAAAAATGGAAAGTGTGGAATCAATACATGCAGAAGAGGAATGAGATTTAAAAGAAGGTAGGATGTGAATGAGCTATGTAATGAATGACTGGATATAAGTGATGTATAATGTTTGCAACTACAGATGTGTCAGCAAGGTTTATAATGTATAATGTTTGCAAGTGAGATTGTGTCAGCATGGTTTATTTTCATTTGTAATAATGTAAGATTGCCTATGTCATACATGATAATTTAATAAAGATGTTTCTTGTTTAAAAGAAATAATAGATATTGATCAGTGTGGTTTTGTGGAGTGGAGGCAAACATTAGATAACATTAATGATATGGGGGATATATGTAGGTCTTCTAAATACACAACAAAATCTAGAAGACTTAGGATTTTTTGTTTGGAATTGATTGTTTACATAGACATTTTTATACCCCAAGTAGACTCCAGAGAATTTTACCTTGGGTAGACAGCAAATGTTGGAGGTATGACAGGGAAGAAACAGGTACTTGGGAATATATTTTCTGGAAGTGCGATGGGTTGGCAGATTTTAAGGATTCCCTGCGGAATGCACTGTCAGAGATGTTGGGTGGGCAAATTGGTGTGACAAGGGAGATGATTTCTCTGAGCTATGATACAGAATTGAAGATTTGATGCTGTTAATCTTTATTCATTACTGATGGGTATCAGTTCCATCCTTGGAACTGAGTAGGGCATTATAACAAGCTTGTGCAAGCCAAAAAACACTTGAGCTAAGCTTACCCATAGTGCCTCTCTCTCTATCACCTCAGATCTCATTTGCCGCGTATAGTATCAAGATGCATCCGGCCAGCTCTCAAGCTAAGTAATTTAAAAATTTATACTACTTTAATTTTTTTCTCATTTACCTTGTGAAATTTCTAATTCTTTAGTAGTTGTTTAGAGTTTGCTTCCCTTGCTTACCTGTTGGAATACTTTCTTATTTCTTTACCAAATTTTGTGGTATTCTCCGTACTATTGCTGGTACAGGCCTTCCTTTACCTCTGAGGTAACTTTCAATACCATTGCTGGTATCCCCCCTCTTGTCTCCCTTTCTCTACCCTTTGGGTATTTCCTTTTTTACCATTGTTGGTAACAAAAAAAAAAAAAAACTTTTTTTCCTTCACTGTGTAACTGCATTTTGATGATTGCTTCGGACATATTGCTGTTGGATAAATGTTTGGCTTACTATTGATGATGGCTGATAAAAAAAAGGAACAACAGGTTTTAAGGAGTGTGATCACTGCAGCAGGAAAATGCCGAATTCAGATAGTCATTTGTCTTGTATTTACTGTCTCGGGGTACCGCATCTTAAAATTCAACCCCCATGCGACATATGTAAGGGCTTTAGCACCCATACCTTGACAGAAAGAAAAAATAAAGTGATACTCAAAGGTCTCCTAAAAACTCCTTTCTCAGAGGCTATACCTGAGATGAAGGGCTCAACCCTTACTAAAAAGGAACACAGAGGAGTCAAACTGTACCTTCCTCTTCACGTATTAGTGACTCAAAATCTGTTAAATCTATGGAACCAAAAGCAAAACTTCCTAAATTGACACCAGAAATCTCGCCACCAAGGCCTCAAACCCTTTCTACGGTGCTGCCCTCAGTACCAGGGCCTCAACCATCAGTTACGGTACCGTCCTTTGCACCAATGCCTCAAGTACCTATTTCAGTACTGCTCATGACTACAGAACCACCCAAAACTTCATATTCTATGGTAGAAACTTCTGCTACACTACCGATGTCCCTTTCAACACCAAAAATAGTATTCCCAACTCAGGTCACTACCCCACCATACAACGTACTGGCCTTTGACCACGGTGCCGAAAGGTGAAATATTACCTCGGACCCAATACTCCTTGCCGACAGATCACTTTTTGGACAACAGTGCAGTCCTTTCCTAGAACAACCTAATTCTCCTCCAGGGATATAAGCCTGCTCCTCCAGGAGCCTTTTGGAATTCAACGTAGTGAGATTAGTGGATCAGCTCTTGGCAGCCAGAGGAATTGCAACTCCTTCCAAATCTTCCCTCCCACCTGGAGCTGAGGGATTTTCTCCAAAGACTCTGACATATATTCCTCCTTTGACCTCCTTAGAGGTATCAGAGCCCTCAACACTGATGCCTATCCCAGCACCACCTTCTTTGGTTCCATTGCTGGACCTTACTATGGCTCCACAGTCTACCCTATGACCATTGACTCATTTGGAACTGAGCCATCCTCGGGATAGTGACTGGTCTGTCAGCACTGTGACCCCTAGTACAGCGCTGATTTTTTCTATGGTGTCATCTACTACAGTTCCGGTTGTCTTGGTGGCACCGAGTCCTCTTCTGGCTCCTTCCCTGGGGGTGGGCTCATTGGAGCAGGGTGTGACCCCAGTCCAGAGGTTGTATTTCCTCGTTTCCGGGCTACCATCCCTCTTTGGGCGGGCCCACTTTAGAGGTGATGGAGAGGGCACTTGCCTCTGCAGGCTCACAGCTGGTTCCTTCGGGACCGGAGACCCATATATACAGTGGATATAAAAAGTGTATACACCCATTAAAGTCCCAGGTTTTTGTGATATAAAAAAAAATGAGACCACAATAAATCATTTCCAAACTTTTCCTACCTTTAATGTGACCTATAACCTGTACAATTCAATTGAAAAACAAACAAATTCTGTTTGGGGAAAAAATATAAAAAATACAAAACGTACAATAAGCTGGGTTGCATAAGGGTGCACACCCATATAGGTTCATAGGTTGGTACTAGGCTATCAGCCCTAGGGCCTATACAAGCCTAGCCATAACATTTCCCTGGCTATTTCTTCCCATACTGTTTACTTCCCTGGACCCCTGTCTAGCAGGGTGACTAACATGATCCCTGGGGTGAATTTCCTTTCTCCCATCCAATCGTCAAGGTTCCTTTTGAAGAGGGCCAAGGAGGTGCTCTGCTTGACATGTATGGGCAGTCTATTCCACACTCTGGGGAGTCTCTGGGTCAGGAACCTATCCCTCCAGCATGTTTTGTTTATTGTGATGACAAGGTTTAGATCCATGGAGCATGTGGCTCTGAGGGATTGGGATTTCTTTAAGTGTAGCATGTCCAAGAGCTCTGGGTTTGACATGGCCTTGTATGTTAAGCAGAGATCACCTCTGAGTAGACGGTATGCGACAGACTATAGCTGGAGTTTCTTAAGGCAGTCAGTATAGGGCATCTGCTTTAGACCTGTGATTCTTTTAGTGAGGTATTTCTGCGGCCTTTCCAGTTGTTGCAGATGTCTTGAGAGATACATACCAAATGGGGTGTTGTATTCTATAATGGGTCTAATTAGGGATGAGTACAGTGGAACAATGACCTCTTTTTTGGATGAAAAGCCCTTAGTGATGAGGTGTGCCACATAAAAGGATTTCCTGACTGTTTTGGCGATGTGGTTATTGAACGTGAGACCACTGTCCACCTGTGTCCCTAAGTCACTTATCACACTTTCGGTGTTTAGTGTACTGCCACCTATGTGGTAATTCATGGGTACATGCTTTTTCCCAAAGGGGATAACTATATATTTCTTTTATTAGAAAGGCTCACCCAGACACTGCTACACTTTGCTGTGAAGGAAAGGTTAGTTTGCTTTTTATTTGTTGTATTTTGTATTAGTTTATTGCCTTTTTATATTTTGAATACTGTGATTTGTTTTCTTTACCTTGTGTTTCACTTGTATTCTGCTTTCAACTGCATATTAAAACTTCAAAAGAGACCACAGCTCTGTCTCTTGTGAGTCAGGCAGAAATTAGAACTGTTCAAGTAAGGACTCGTACATAAGATAGAAGAGGTCACTTAAGGTGAATCATTTGTGAACTGAGGGGGTGGAGCTAGGAACTAAACCTTTTATTTAAGGGGTAAAATAAAACATTTCAGAGCTTTATTAGAAAGGCTCACCCATACTCTGCTACACTTTGCTGTGAAGGAAAGGTTAGTTTGCTTTTTATTCGTTGTATTTTGTATTAGTTTATTGCCTTTTTATATTTTGAATACCGTGATTTGTTTTCTTTACCTTGTGTTTCACTTGTATTCTGCTTTTAACTGCATATTAAAACTTCAAAATAGACCACAAATATGTCTTTTGTGAGCCGGGCAGAAATTATTTCCCACTCACCCACCCTGTTACTATTCTGTTCTTAAATACCATTGTCTTTCTAGTTGCCTGCCTCATATGTTAATTTGACCGTATATCTAATTTCCTCTCTGCTTTCACTGGCTTGTGTGAGTAAGCACAAAATTATCATTTTGTGAAATCACTCCCCTTCAACTATTTAAATTTATTGGCCATCCTACTGTATTTCATAGTACCAGAATACAAAAGTGATCACCCCCTTTCAGTCTATCTTGCTGTTTTAAAAATAGTGACTCTTCACTAAAACTTAACTTTTTAGACAGGTAAAACTTAAGTTACCTACTTTCACATCTAACTTCTCTATGCACACTGCAGTGTTTAGGATAAACCATTTTTTTTTCATCTTACCTTTAAGCATCCCTGTGACTAGCACTTGCTCTAAAACCTGCTGGAAAGCACTAGGAAGCTTTAAACTGATACAAGCACTCAACTCTCCATATTAACAAGGAGAAATTAATCATAGGCACTAAACAGCCTATAATTGCAAAATACCTTGCTAAGGGAAGGGAAAACAGCTCCTGTACTTTTCAAAAAAAAAGCACCAAACCAGGCATGTCCAAGGGTCAGCTTCCAGTGATTTCTCCTGTCCACCTGGTGAATCTGGGCATACTGGGGCAATGCAGCAATTGCCTCATGTACACAGACAACCCTCTCCTCCTACCACCCAACACTACAACCTGTGAGAGATGCACTTACATAGCCAAACTAGAAGCAAAGCTCTCTCCACCCAAGATTGTGCTAGGCAGTCAGTAGGAGAAGATTAACACCCACACTTACACCTCAAGCAATACATAGCCCTTCTGAACTCACACCACCAACACCCACTGATAGCAACACTAAATCCACATATGCGGAGGCCCTTAACTGTAACCTGCCCAAGCAACAAGGACCTCCGAAGCTGAAACGCAAACGAACACCAGTCCCAACCAAAGTGTCACATAGCTCAAGTCAACCCCCTTTTGAGCCTGCAGTAAAGTGTGACCTCAAATTCTTGCCATGGAAATCCCTTTTCCTGGTAGCCATCATGTCAGCCAGATGAATTTCTGAGCTTCAGGCATTATGCACCAAAAGGCCCTATCTAATCTTCCACAAGGACAACTTATCTCTCCGGACAACCCATCTTTCCTCCCCCCAAAGTTGTTTCAGACTTTTTCATCAATCAGACCATTGATTTGCTAGTATTTTTCCTGAATTTTTCTAATGAAGGAGAATATTGTCTACATTCCTTGGATGTGTACAGACAACTGAGATTTTATTTAGACAGGACCAAAGCAATACATAAAACTGACCAACTTTTCATTTCCTTCTCATGTCCTAGAATGGGAAATTCTGTCTCCAAGATCACTTTATCAAAATGGTTAAGGGACTGCATACACTACATTTATTCATGCGCAAAAATAAAAAAACTATGCCACAGAATGTCAAAGCCCATTCTACTAGATCTATGGCAACGTCTGTAGCCTTCCATTCTAGGGCTTCTATGGATATCTGTGCAGCAGCCACTTTGGCTAAACCCCGCACTTTTATCAATCATTACAAATTGGATGTGGTCTCCAGAGGGAGAGCTGCCTTCAGCTTAATGGTGCTAGGGAACATTCTTCAATAAGGGCCGCCCAAGGAACACAAGGTAGCTGGGGATTCTGTCCCATCAGTGATGAATGCAAAGAAGATTAATAACATCAGATAAAGAAGGTATGTCTTACCATAACATTCCATCTGTGTTATTGATCTTCTTTCATTTATCACTTCCCACCCTCCTTCTCCTGTCAAAGGCTCTTGGAGGATACTTTGGGTCCAAGTGGTGAGTTAAGGCATTTGTGCAGAAATGGCCTCTGCTTTACTAGTACAAGATGGGCAAACTCAATCTGAGGTAACTGGGAGAAGGGCACTATGGGTAGAAGCTTAGTTCAAGAATTTTTGGCTGGCACGAGCTTAGTATTAGGCTGACTTGTTTACGAGGGCTCGGAACCGAACCCATCAGTGATAAATGAAAGAAGATCAACACAGATGGAATGTTATGGTAAGACATAACTTCTTTTTAACAAAAAAGAAAAACTATGTTAACAGTTTCCCCATTTACATATATCATGTATCTTTTTTCTATCATCAGAACAATGTTACATAATTTGTTCAATTTCTGCCTAGCATTAAAACGCACACCTCCTCCTGAACATTATTCTGCACTTATTGCTCCCATATCTTCAATTTATTTTTTATGTAATTTGCTCCTTACCCTTTTTAAAGGTCTCTCTTCCAGTTCTTTTATCCCTTTTATAATATTCAGTACTTCTGATACAATTGGTTTAGACTTTGATTTCCATTTTCTAGTAACTGCTTTAAGGATTTTGTATATTGCCTAAAACCCTGTCCACTTCATAGTGTGTTTTTTAGGCAACATCAGCTTTCAAAAGCTTCAAATGTAACAAAAATAGAATTCAGATAACGTAAAAGTATTGCTGATAAATGATAGGAGCCTTAATAAAAAGCTTCATTTGTTACAGGTACTTACTCCGAATACAACGTCATGGAAACCTGGTTCAAGACCACTGACAGCATCCCATCAGTGTAGGGTTTCGTTGACTATCACGGGTTATGGCCCTTTGCACTAAATGAAGGCACTAAAGACAGAAGTGTCTCTATAGTCATGAAACAAAATTTCACCTGCAAACTGAGTCAGGATAGCAACCTGGAACTCCTCCATATCCAACTTACCATTAACAAAATCCCTTATCACATTATACCCAACAATTGGTCCCCCCTCCCAGCCCATACTTCCTAACAGACTACTATGAAGTCCCTTGTGCATTAAGCCAAACAACATTCTTACAGGGGATTTAAACACCACTCTATCAATTGGAGTCATACACATCTTATAATATGCATGCCCACAGATTTATGAACTTCAGAAATAAATACTCACTAGAACAGTTAGTCCACATCCTAGATGAAGGGAAAAAATTCTGGACTTAGTCCTTACCAATACTAGACAGCTCTACGCTACTAATTGTAACCTCTGCTGCAGTTAAATTGGACCACAAATCAAATTTGCTATATGACTGAAAAATAGAACTATATTCAGGAATTATATCAAGGCAAATCTTCTAAAACTATGTAATGACTAGGCCAAATTCAACATCCCTTTCAATACAGACAATACTACTGCATATGCAGAATCCTTTTCAGCCAAATTCCATACACGTGTGAATAGATGCATCTGTCCCCCCCTCTCTTCAGCCAAATTCCATACACGTGTGAATAGATGCATCTGACCCTCTGTTAAGTAACTAAAATGCCAAATTTACAATAATCCCCTATGGTGGAATCCAGACATAAACATGTTTTATAATAGAAGAAAAAAAATCATTGCATATACAAATAAATGTAACTCCCAAGATGTTAAAAACACCCCTGTAAAACTCAGCAGTCACCCAGGCAAAAGACAACCACAGAGCTTTGTTTATCTATACCAGAAGTAATGTCCAGGACTGGAAAGACCTCACAATAAATGATGTCACATACTCTGACCCAGTGGACATAGCAAATCTACTAGTGGATAAATTTAGCTTTACCTTCACTAGCCTCTCCCCCTTACATTCCTAGATCACATACCCACATCTATGCCCTCTCCAATCTGCCAAGAGAAAGTCCTCAAAGCACTATCTATGCCTAGAATACCACTTCTATAGGACAGGATAATACACTAGGATACCTCCAGCCCAGCCTGAAACAGGACCTCTCTAACCTCCCTACAGAAACTCATCAATATCAGTCTCCAAACAGGCTTTGCGATGGATGAATAGAAGTCAGCAACAGTCACCCCCTGCACAAAGGTGGGGTGTCAATGGACCCAGGTAATTACAGACCCATAAGACCTCATGTCTAAGGCTAGTGAAAACATCATTATAAAATTAATACATAAGAAAGTAACCTAAAAACTCTTGACCCTAGTCTGCTTGGTTTTGTCAAGGGGAGATCCTGCCTCCTTAACCTGGTTGACGTCTTCAAGGTTACTGACACTGTGTAAGAGGGAAAATTGGTACACACTGCATATCTAGACCTTGCAACTCTGTTCAAAACCATCCCACACTTGGGTGTCATTGATAAACTCTCCCAGCTAAATGATAATTCCTGTGTGATTCATTGGGTAGCAAACTGGCTCATTATGGTGGGTGGCTCTACCCCCACAAAGTACCTGTCACTAGTGACACACCCCAGGGTTCAGTCCCTGGACCATTCCTCTTTGGAAATTATTTAACAGATGTCAAAGTAAACTTTGTGTCATCATAGACTCCCCAGGGGATACCAACATACTCCAAAGGGGACTTTCCATAATAAATGTCTAGTGTCTAAACAATGGCTTAAAATTAAATGCCAAAAAATGTTTAATAGTATACTTTGACAAGCACATAGTCCCCTTTAACTATTGCATCAACAACACACCCATGAAAATTAGTAGTTCAGGACCTGGGAGCCTATGTAAACAACAAGCTGCTCTTCTACCATCATCATATATCCATTCTTATCAGAAAGTCCTTTTTCACTGAGCAGCTTATTAGTAAGGATATGGCATTCAGGCCCAGGGATGTGATCATCCCACAGTACTCAGCACCTATTAGGCCAGTCATTGAGTACAATGCCCCTACAGTACATACCTGCCCAAACATCTGACAACCTGAATGACCACAATGCTTTCCTCACCAAAAAAATCAAAGACCTAAATCATAAAAATTACACTGACCATTTTCGAGCTGTGTCCCTCTTCTCACTATCAGACAAGTTACTGAGGGAGGGGGTGAGCCTATGCCTCATGTAGAGAGTCACAAAGGACCTTATCCTTTCAGATCTACTCCACATCTGCAAGTGTAATGGTGGCCTAAACACCCGCTTTAGAAATTGTAATCTCTTCTGCAGTATATAAAGAACATGTTGAAGGGATAGCTATTCATCACAAAGAATACCACTTCTTTGGAATCATCTTTCTTTTCACATAAATAAAAGTAATTAACTTACTCTATTTAAATGCAATTTGGATGTACATTCAATCCCTGATCTAGCACCCCTATCCCAATCCCTAATGGATGGAGAACATGTAAATGTCTGCCTGGTTCTGGGTTGTTCTTAATTAAATACACAGCCTAAAAACTTAATACGGATGCATGGTTAGGCTTATAAAGATTCTCACAGATCAATAGCCTAGTAAGATTCTATTAAAAAATCTTTATCCCCTTATGAACAACTGTTTACTAATATCAAGACCTTTGTTCCTTAACTAAAAAAAAAAACATTAATTCAAATGATGCATTACACCCAGTAAAAACAAGCTGGAAGAATCCTGAACCTTCCTTTAGCATTATATGGGGGGGGGGGGGCTGTCAATGCCAGTGCACTTTATTTGCTCATTGGCAGTAATTAATTTTATGTAGGCATTTCTTTTATCTACAAGGTCATAAAATCATGGACTTGTATGCGAGTTTGCAAGGGGGTGGGGCTTGCACCATGCAAGAAAACGTTTTCTGTTTTTGGTTTTGTTCAGATGAAGGGTCACTGTGTTTTATCCAGGTGAAGGTTCGTGGAATGACAACTTTAGCAAACCTTAGTATAACCATAAAACAGAGAGGATCATTGATAAGAACTGTGCACAGCTCTCAACTTTGCTCAAAAGTTCTGGACAAAGTCAGATATAGTATGTGTGGTGGGGTGGGAGGATAAAGTCCCAAAATTAGTGACAATCTTTTTAAATATTACTCTAAATCGCTTAAAATGTATTTGAGCAGATTTTTTGGCAACATGCGTTTTTCTAAACAATAAGCAGTATGAAACTAATGGCTGGCATTACTGACTGACTGATCTTCAGTACTTTACCAGAAAATCAAATATTTTATGAGGGATATTGCAAAATCAGTATCATTCTGCAAAAACTACAGTTAAGAGGTAGGCAGCTTTGACACAGTCATGGCAGAATGGTAGATTTTAGCCTCTGAAGCTACCTTTGGGTAACCCATATGGGGCTGTAAAACCAAATACTTAGTTGATCGTAATGGCTGTAATTTCAGATACTCACTGATCAGATAGATAAGCATTGTGTTAGCTGACTGATTCAGCTTTCAGACATCATGTGGGTGAGAGACTGATATTTCAGCATATTTTCCATTTAACCTTTTCTTGAAAATAACGGTTGGAGAACAAAGTTATAAATGTAAACTTTACTTCTAGCTGTTATTTGAATTCTGTTTCAATGCCCAAGGAATAGGAGAGCTTGCTTAGTGGTAAAGATGATTTATATGTTAAAAATTCTTCCCCTGGGAAGCTGGCAGGTTTATTGCCTGCCATAGCGCACAATAAAGGTAAACAAATGTTCATCTGTTTGCAACTTCTGTTTTTTAAGGTCCTTCCATAACATAGTAAATGTGGAAAAGAGTGTTTTTTGTTTATGATTCAGATTGTGTTAGGAGAAAAACTGAATGCTGGAATCTACTTTCATGTAATGGAATACAGCTGGCTACAGGCTTATTCAGTGATGGGGAAGGAGATGGTCTCAGTCCAGCTGATGGTCTAGACTCTTTAGAAGTCTGCTACTTTAAGCATACTGTCTCCCTAACTACCAGGCTCATTTTTTCCCTCTCCTTTGTGGATCAGCTGCTTGCTGTTGCTCCATCTGCTCCTATTGTGTGTGTCCCTGGCAGTGGGTCAGAAAGGGAAAATGCAGTGCAAAACAACCCAGTCATAACTCTCAGCTGTTCAGATTTTTTTAAAGAATGTCCAGATTTTTGTCTCATATTTGGGGTTTGTTCCTCTTAAAATATGTGATTTTCTAGCAAAATGCTGGGGATTGAAGTTAATAAATAATGACACATATCGGAGTTTCAGATTTCATATCCTTCAGAAAAAATGTATGTTAACAGTTTCAGACTTCATATCCTCAAAAAAATGTACAACATAAAACCTGTTATTCTAGCAACTTTCTACATTTATAAGAGCAATATATTTAAGATATTTCACTATTTTCTGGCTTTGTTCAGATATCTTGCACTAAGAGGTTGAAAGGTATGAACTCAGCAGTGTTTCACAACACAATACAATTGGGAATTTTTGGTATGCCATAACTAGGCAGGGCTGCTTGACATCACCTGTATCACCCCAAGTAATGTCATTAGCTTCCACCTTCCCCAGTACACCAAAGTTATCGACTATCTGCTGTTCTATCACAGCACTACCCACATCACCAAGTTACTATATTACATGCAGAAACCTCACCCTCCTTCCTGCAATGGGCAAGCCAACAGCTAACATTCTCAGTAGGTTCCTTGTTGTTGAAGGATATGACGCACCTAAGTGGGAAGAAAGGACCTCTACAGCCATCTTTTAACTCTCCCGAGTTAAAATATTAAATATTGGCATAATTTTAAACCATATGAAGAATTATGGGACTTGCACCTTTACACACTTCTATAAAACTGATTTTCAAATAAGGATTGAGGATGGTGCCTCAACTTTATTTCCTCTCTTTCCCCATTTGTCATCTTTCTCACAACTGATAACTGTTTCACTATAGATAACTTTTAAATGAATACTATAATACATTTTTAAAAGGGCAATTAATCAGATTTACACCTTTCAAGACCCATTTATGGATTTGCATTCTGAAGCCCATATTGTGTTGCACTGTTAGTGATAACCATTAACACCAGTCCTCAGTAGAGTCTTTATCCCCTACCATGGGAGTGAAAATAACCCTTTGGTTACAGCTACAATCAGTAGATCCAGAATTAATCCTCTCTGACTTTACATTACTTTGACTTCCTGTATATTGTTGCCAGCTCTGTTAGGTCAGGCTATAAATTTGTTTATTCAGAATGCAGTGGCTGATTTTTTTTTTTTTGCTGTTTTTTTTTAATATGCATTTTTACCCCCAGTGATGTATTAGGCTGGTACGTTTGGTTACAACCACTCAAGGGATAAAGTCTTATCTTGGTTTTTGTGAAATACCATCTTTTTTACCATTATAGCAGGATAATGAAGAAGCTGCTCAGTACAAGAAAGCCCATTTTTTATGCTCCTTGTGTTACACTGTAGGGGTTGTGAGTTGGTCACAACCTTTTCCTTTTTTCCCTTCTTTTTTTTCCCACACAAGTATTCTTGTTAGATTATGGCCCTAATCACTTCTCTTGCATGCAGACATCTGACTAAGCTGGATGGACCCAGGAAGAAGACCCAACCCAGCAGTCTGCATACATCCCATCCTACAGCAGGATCATGGGACACACAACCTATCACTGTCATGATCTTTCCTCTCCCAAGATAGGTATGCCCATCCTCCTCTGCCTGCACCACTAATCAAACTCAAAGTGCCTGGGTCATAGTCAGGTCTTTATTCCTCTGTTCCACTGCTGAGGCTATTCATAGGCTTTTCTACTGAAGACAACATGGTAAGACCCCTTGCTATGGAAGTATTTTCAATTAGAAGAAAAAATCCTACCACATGTGAAATTGAAAGTGGATTTACATGGATTACAGTTTTTCTTAGAATATCTGTTTAATTTACTGAATACCGTGTGTGTGTGTGTGTGTGTGTATGTATATATATATATATATATATATATATATATATATATATATATATATATATATAAAATAAATGCATTTAGGCAAACGTACATTGTCCGTTGAAGGCAGTGACCCCAGTTAGCAGGCTGTCGAATTTTCAGACACTGAATCCATGAACACCGAATGCCGGCCAGGTTTAATATCCCCCCCGACCCATGGTAGCTCTTGTTGTGGTGGTTATGTGACCGGAAATGCTGAATTCAGTGTTATGCTCGACATTCTGACTGTTCGCCACTTTGTTTCGACATACAGGTTCGGAGAATGTAACGGTTGGAGTTAGTGTCTTTGACCATATGCATGTATTCTATATATATATATATATATATATATATATATAGGTTGACTTCAAAATCTTAAAAGCTCAAAATCCTGAAAACTCATAATACTGAATCTCATATCATCGGAAAACATACAGGACAACCAACATTGACTATATTGCTGCAGAAGTACATACAGAAACATATTACCCTTCTACAATTATAAGTAGGGGGGCAAACCCTCCTGCACCCCCGATATATATATATATAGATACATCATAGTTCTCAACCTTTCATCTCCAAAATGTGAAACATTATCACACATAATATGGTACACTTACTAACAACTCCAAGTGGGGAACTCACAGAATTGTTAAAATGTGTTGGTTTATACAAAAAAAAAGGTCTTTTGATGCATTTATATGATTTCGTATTATTTATCATGGCTATCACTTAAATAAAATTTGGACACCGAATGTGTGACAACCATTTCAATGTAACACAGTAAGAAACATAGATCCAAAATGAGGAATAATAAGAAAGCACGTGAATTATATGATGAAGTACTGCCCAGTAACTACACTCTAATCTGAGCAGATGTTTCATGTTATTCAATGGCACATTGCTATTTACTGGTCTTTTATTTTTGAGACAGAAGCAAGTTGTTGCATGAACAGTTATTCTTCCAGCCACTGGTTATCCAATAAATTTAATATACTCTCTAATATTGCAGGCCATCGTTTGATCTCTGTAAACAGTAGAGGGAGCAATGAAGATTTAAGGATTCTGTCTTGGGGGTGCATGCTTGTTTTTAAATGAGTGAGTTAGGGGCTCACTTCTTTACTTTATCAGAATTTCAACAATAATCGTTTGCTAAATCCATTATTTCTACTAAGTAGTAATGTGCATTTAGAATGCAAACAGCTTGACCAACCCTGTTAAGGATACAGTAGTTCCTATACCAGGAATCATATGCTTCAAATCTTGTGTCTTCAGGAGATACAGCATGTAAAGCTTCCAGACTATGGTTACAGAGAAGGTGAGCTCTGATGCTGTTAACAGACTGTTCTTTCAAGTGCATAAGATCAACAGACCATTAGGTACTGAAAATACCTGGCAGTAATAAGAAACAATATGGCTGTGGCCAGTCTGATAAGATCAGGTGTTCTAAGACTGTAGCAACTGCCTTAAAATTGCCAACTGTTCACTGCTTCTCTCAGTTAAGGCTACAACCTATGGGAGATGTAAATGTTTATGAAACATGGATGCAAACATCTAGCTTCATCCCATTATTGGTAAGCATCATACTTCCACTGCACCACATCAAGCACAACCCACCACTAGGCCTACAACTGATCCTGAAGCTATAAAGAAAATTTTGCCAATGCTACACAGAACACACTTTAAATGATCACAGCCTCTAGCCCACATGGCAGCACCTAGTCCTTCTCCACAAATACACTACAGAGTCACACAGTTCACCAAGGAAGCAGACTCAAGCCCATAAGGTCCATGAAGTCTGCTTCTGCACAGGGAAGTGTTTTAGTAAGGTGACTCTATGGTTAGGAATATAGATATCAGACTGGACAAGAACACAGTAACTGTAAGCTGTTTGTCCTGTGCCAGGATCCATTATGCCCCAAAGGTCCTTAAACCAGACAAATATGATTGACTTTTTGGATGTTCATGTGGGCGTGAATGATCTGAGGAGCTGTACTCAGGACATGATGAAACTTACTACATGTGTTACAGAAAAGAAAGACACTACTCTTTAATGGTACCTTGACTTTAACAAGTATGATACTTAGATACCAACACAAGATAATTGGATTTAGCAACTAAGTAGCTGGTGTCATTCTAAATGGATCCAGTATTTGTTGGCCTAGGATGAGATAGTAGATAAGACATCCTGTTTTGCCAGGGATGGCTTATATCTCTCATACCAGGGCTTTTGCATACAGGCTTAATGCCTTTGCTGCCCCCATAATGCATTTTAGGCAGAAACCCTCTGCTGGGCATTCCTACACAACAAACTTAAATTTGGATAACATCTTGGTGGCACTACTTGATGCTACAAGTTGGAATAGAAAGATGCTTGAACTTGAGACTCTCTTACAACTCAAACACATTCAGAATTATGTAATTACTAAGACATGGTTTCAATGCAGTAACAGCAATTCCTCTAAACCAGGGTTTGGTGGTTCCAACAGTGGTACATGACTATAATCCAACTAACCTATAAGCTATACTTTTAGCTTCACTTTAAATTTCAATGTACTTTTGACCACTAGTTGTACAGTAAAAAGATAACAAAAAAAATAACATTACTAACATTCACAGAGATACATCTGTAGGTTTAAATTGTCCAGTTTATCTATGAGTGTTTTCATAGTAAACAGACATCATCAGATAATAAATCTTAGTTTGCAGTGGTTCAAATCCTCTTGAAAAGAGGGGAGTAGACCAGGCTAACTGGTATGATTGGTTGATGGGAAAGAAAATCTGATTGATTAGAAAAATGTGTCTCAGATTGGAGGAGAAAAATGTGCCTCAGATTGGAGGAGAAGAAACTCCCTTATTAGAATATGGAGGACTGACTGGTGTGGGTACCTTAACCCTGTGATCCCCTTTTCATGAAGAAATTTATTTACGAGCATGAAAAAACATCGAATAAAAACTTATATGTGCAGATACCAAAGTTAATTTTTTTTTGTCCTTAACAGTGCACGCTTGTTCATTAGGCATTAAGAGATTATTTTTATTGAATTTTTAGTCTACTGTTGTTGCTGAGGAGGTCAAGGAAGAAAATATCCAAATTTGTTGCAACTCCACTATCCAGAGATTGATTATTATTCAGGGAAGAAATAAAACTTATTTGGAAGTCCTAGCCACACTTTCACTTCAGAGAGGAAAGCTTCTTCAGGTTATCGAATGAAAACAAATGGATACAAAAATCATGAAAAAAAGAAATATTAACATAATAAATGCAAGTTTATGCTGAATGACCAGTGGTGGGTTGTAAGCTGTGCCATGCCAAACAGTAAGAGCAGGTGCCACATGCCCTCTACGGGGGTGTTCCTGTGATAATAAATCCCACATACAATGGTGCCCTTGGCAGCTCATCCAGCCTATCTAGTGGGTGCTCCCACTAACCATATTATACTTTGCCTGTAAACGGGGGTTAGAGTTGGTGCTTTAGGGTTGTGTCCATAATAATACAGCAGTAGAGCCTTATTCTGTTCCTCTCAGTATGGTGTTGGTCTCCCCTGGTTGTAACGTCTTCTGGGTCCAGCATGCAAAAGGAACAAGTTGAGTAGGTGGGGTCTGACTGCGAGCCAGGTGGAGATTCTGTTAGAGCTGGATGGATGAGGGTGTGGACTCATCAGATGATCGTCAGGTGCTGTATTCCTAAGCACAGATGGTTGAGCTGAACAGTTTCTAGTAAAATGTTCTGTGGTTGAGTTTTTGGGCTGAAGTATGCTGTTGATGGAGTATCCATAATTTAGGCCAGGTTTGTTATATGCATTTAGCCTTATCTGCCATTCAAGTTATTTTCCAAGAGGGTATTTCTGGTTGCCATTCAAGGGTTTTCTTACAATTCTGTCAAGCATGTGAAATCTGTATTTAGAGTGCTTGGCTGTCTCAATGTTATGTCTAGCTACAGCATTTCTGCTGACATTATGGCTAATGTGTGAAAAGTGCAGAGAAATTTATATTTTCAATTTGTTTACAGTCTTGCCCACAGAGAATGCATTGCATTTCAGGCACAGTGCCCTATACACTACAACATCTGTGTTACAATCAGCTTTAAATCTACTGTAGTATATTTTCATCATCCTTGGGCATGTGAGAGGATCCATATCACTCATATGTTCACAGAGTGAGCAGTTCTGTCATCTGCAACTAATAGCCCCATATTCAGATGGGTTGTTGCAATCTTTATTATATTCTAAAAAAGTCCTTCACGCTTATGATCTTTTTGAACATAAAAATCAGTGATGGGTCTAGGCTTTTGGCAGTCTGTTATTTTTAATAATGTCCTAGTTTTCCTTCATGACGTTGTGGATGGCTATGTGATGTAGGGTGAAAGTGATGGCCATACTGCTGCAATTCTTTCTTTCATCTTTGGAGTCTCTGTATAAGTCTACACAGCCCTGATGTAGTCTGTTAATAGGTTCATACACTGAAAGATTTCCCTTAATTTTCTGTTCTCTGATAGGGTCTAGTACTGAATGCAGTAATCTTCCTTCATACCCTCAAACTAAAAAGTATTTTTCCAGATTGTTGAGGTTAAGAATCAAATCAGTAATTTCTCTGGAAACTCTTGCCATGCATATCCCTGGAATTTAATAACATTTTATTTGTGATCTGAGGATGAATGCCATTTGCAGGAACAAGTATAATGACTCTTGCTGGCTTCCTATAAATGTTATTGGTGATGATCCAATCATGTTCCCTTTTACTGATGGTCATGGCCAGGAAATTCACTTTAACTTTGCTGTGGTTTGTGGTTAATCTGAGAAAGTCTGTAGATTTGTTGATATATTCATAAAATTTTTGAGGTTTGTTTTCATTTTCTGTCCAGATGATAAATAAATTATCAATGAAGCATAAGTAACATGAAATGTTCTATTGAAATTTGTAGTTGTAAACTTTGTTTCCAATTTATCAAGTGTTATATTGGCTAGGTTGGGGGCCCTGTTGCCCCATTGCAATTTCTGTTGTCTGTCCATAGTATTTGTTGTTGAAAATGTAGCTGTTGCTATGTAGAAGTTTTTTTTTACTACTCCAGGCAGAAACCCCTATTTCTTAGAAGTGCTTCTTCTACTGCTTTGATACAGTAGTGTTGGGGTAAAAATGTACATAATGCCACCTCATAAACTGTGACTAGAAGAGTGTTGTTGAGCACTGATATCGTTAATTTTTTCCAAGAAGTCAAGGGTGTCCAGTACAAATGATTTAAGTGTTCGATTTCTAGATAAATGGCCATGGGCTTGGTGATGGCTTCATTTGCAATGACTGTTCTATGGAGGGGCATCTTTGATGTTTCTGTGTGGCTTAGGAATACTGAGGAATGTTATTGGTATCCTGGGATGTGAGATCATTAAGAAAGAATAGATGTGTAAAATCTTACCATAATGATAGATATCCTTCTCTTCACTGTCAAAGTATTCTTTACATGAGGGATATCCTCACCGTAAGCCACCTGATGTCAGCCAGTATACAAAAGTCTTTCACTATTGTAAGGTGTGTGGTACTTTGCACATAGGCTGCTATCACACATTAGCCATAAAAGCGACATATTTATGCACCATCCCCAGAACTGAATACCCCAGGAGGAATGCCAGCCTAAGGAAAGTAGGGTATGAACATCCAAAGTGAAAAACCAAAAGCCAGGGGGAAGGAAGGAGGGATTGGAATACTGCAACAGTGAAGAGAAGGACATCTATCATTATGGTAAGATATTACACAACTATTCTATGTCCTTCAATTCATTTGTTGCAGAATTCTTTACATGAGGGAAGAGTACAAAAGCTCATGAGGAGACGGTGGAGGATGAAGCAGAAGAACTCTCCAGAAAGCCATGGAGTATGGCTCTGGGAAAACCTGCTCTAGACTTTGATATGCCATCCAACTTGTAATGTTTGGTGAAGGTATGCACAGAAGTCCATGTAAACACTTCAAGAATAGTTAGTATCTAGTCAGTTGAAGAAAATACCTGATGAAGCTACAGTGCTAGTGGAGTGAGCCTTTACAGAAGACGGAAGGCTCTTACCATGATTCACATCACAAAAAATATAGCCTTAGAAGTAGAAATATTCTGCTTGGAAATAGGCATTCCCAGAGCCCTGGAATGATAGGAAACAAAAAGATGGTCTGATTTCCTGATAACTTTAGTCTTGTCTAAATAAAATCTAAGTTGTGTATGCACATCCAGGGTGTGCAGCACCTTCTCACTCAAATCCTGGGGAAAAGGGAAGAAGGTAGGTAAATGAATGGACTGGTTGAGTGACAGGTCTTTGACTACCTTGGGCATAAAAGAAGGGTTAGTCTGCAAGGGCACAATGTCTTTATGAAAAAACAAAAATGGGAGGAGAGGCCATTAGGGCTTGAAGTTCAGACATATCTGGCTGAAGCTAGTAGTAGTACAGTTTTCCAGGAGCAATGTTGCAGGGAAGCTGGTGAAGCTGGCTCAAAAAGAGAGAGAGTCAGCTTTTCCAGAGGTTTTCTGGGAGGTCTAATGTGAAGGATGCCTTTAAGAAATTGTTTAGCCTCAAATCTGCTAGCTAGAGGGAGGATAAAGACAGACAGGCAGAGATAGCGGACATGCAGGTCTTCACATAAGCCAGCATTGATTAATTCACACAGATAAGAGAGAACCAAGGGGATGTCCACTGATAGTGGATCCTTGTTTTGTGAGAGAAACCAATTTGAAAAACTCTTCCACTTGGATAAGTAAGATTTTCTGGTCTTGTCTTTCCAGGCTTCCTGCAGGACCATTAGCACATCCTCATTGAACAGGTGTCTAAAAGGAATTAAAGCACTAGCACCCACAGAGTCAACTGAAGAGTTGACAAGTGGGGATGGGTGAGAGTTCCTTTGTCTTGTGTGAGAAAGTACTCCCTGTGAGGTAACTTGTGGTGATTACCTTTGGCTAAATGCAGGAGAAAAGGGAACCAATGCTGTCTTGGCCAAAACAAAGTAATCAGCAAGATGTCTGGGTTGTCCTGCTGAAATTTGAACAGGACTTTTGGAATGAGTGGAAGGAGAGGGAATACATACAGAAACATCTCCTTCCAAGAGAATGAGAGGGCGTCCACCTTTCAAACCAGAGGATGTGGAACTCTGGAACAAAATTGTGGAAGTTATCTGTTCATGGGGGAGGCAAAGAGATCTACATGAGGTATACCCCACTGGTGGACAATGTCCAGAAACACATCCCTTTGAAGCATCCATTCATGGGACTGTGTTAGGGACCTGCTCAATGTGTCTGCCAGACAATTTTGGCTGGATATGGAATGTACACTGCTTGAAGTCTCACCTGATGTTGGACTGCCAGCTCCCAAGCCTGGAGTGCCAGCCTGCAAAGAAGGTAGGATTTGGTCCCCCCCACACTTGTTCACATACCAGAGGACTGTCATATTGTCTTTCAACAGCTTTAGAGGTCCTGGAAAAGAGGATGAAAGATCTGAATGTCTAAGCAACAGTGCCCTCATCTCCCTTACATTGATGTGTTTCCTTTGTTGAGATGGGGACCATACCACTTGTGCTTTCAAGTTTCCAAAAGCTACCACCCACCCCATATCCAAGGCATCTGTGAACAGCTCTTAAAACTGGTGGCAGAAGATGCAAAGGGAATCCTGGGTTGAGTGACACTATTTGGATCCACTACTGGAGTTTTCTTCAGACAGGGAATGAAAATAATCGGAAACTCCAGGAGATGTGAATGTTGCATCCAAACTGACTTTAGGAACCACTGGAGTTCTCATGTGAAGTTTAGCCAGTTTTAACATTGGGATGGTGGATGCCATGAATCCCAAAACCCTGAGGAACTCTCTGCCTGAAATGTGGTGCAGAGGCAGAAGGTTTTGGAAGTAAAAGGTGAGGTCTTGAGACTTCTGAGGAGGAAGTGAGACCCTCATGAGGTCTGTCTGAATCCTGCACCCCAGGAAGATGTGATCCCTTGAGAGGGTGAAAATGGATTTTTTGTGGATTATGGTAAATCCCAGAAATAGAAGAAAAGAAATGGCAGAGAGGATATTTTGCTCCAAGATCTCTGGTGAAACTGCCAGAAAGAGGAGATCATCCAGGTAAGGGAAAATGTGGATGACTTGAAGCGTGCAGTAGACAATCACAGGGGCTAGACATTTTGTGAAACCCCTTGGTGCAGTAGAGGTGCCAAAGGGCAAGGCAAAGAACTGAAAATGTCAGGAAGCCACAGAGAAACAAAAATTTCCTGCAGCTGGGGTGGATAAAAATGTGCAGGTATGCATCTTTGATATATCCAGGGAAGCCATATAGGCTTATTGCAGAATAAGGGGAAACAAGGTATGAAGAGTTAACATGTGGAAGGCAGGTACCTTCAGGAAGGTGTTATGATGAGAAAGATCCAGAATGATTCTCCAAGGACCATCTTTGCTGGGCACTAAACATTATGGAGTAAAAGCCTCTTCCTTTTTGGTCTCGAGGAACCTCCTGAATGGTCCCTTGTCTCAGCAGGTCTAACAGTACCTCTGGGAAGGAAGGAATTTGTTGCCTTTGTGGTTGAGGGATGCTGTTGAAGGAAGGAAGTTAGGGAATCCCATACCAGAAAGTACCCTTTGTGAATGATGGACAGAACCCAGGAGTCTTGAGTTATGCTTCTCCAGGTTGGCATAAACAGAGAAAGGAACTGGGAAAAAGGAAAGTGGGCAAGGTGGTTTGGGCAGTCAGACGGAACCAGGCCTGTCAGGAAAGGGCTGTTTCTGAGATGGAGTTGCAGGGGAAGTTCTAGGCTGGTGAGGCCTCCTACCACCCTTTTTTGTTTTAGGTGGAGGAGGCAGGAGTGTCTACTTACAAAAAACAATTTAGCTGGATAATTCCTTTGAAACTTGAGCACTGGGAATGTGTTTCAATTCCTGCATTTCCTTACCTTTTCATGGAGAGACAAACAAATTAGCTGCTGCAGGGCCAAACAATACAGAGTTGTCCAAAGGTGCATTCATAAGTTTAGCTTTAATGTCCTCTGGTAATAGCTGGAGCCTTAACCAGGAGAATATCCTTAAGCTATAGCCACAGGCAGCTGAACTGGCAGATGCCTCTGTAGCATCATAGCTGCATTTGATGGTGTGGTTGCCTACTTGACAGGAGGCTCCAATCAAGGACGCAGTCAAAGTCTTATTTTCGGAGTCAGGCAAATCAGAAATGAGCTGACACAAAAGCTCTAGGGCAAATTTAGTCATGTGTGTTTGGTAATTAATGTCTATAAATGCCAAGGTGGCAGAAGTGTACACTTCCTTGCCCAGCCTTTCCAGGATGCTGCTGTACTTATCAGATGGAAGGAGAGTAGTTGAAGGAAGTAACCTGGATGGTTTGTCTGAAGCCACTGAAATAACTGTTGGGTCTGCTGAAGGACTTCTGAACAGGAACTTCCAGTCCTCAGGTACCCTGTAAAATCGGTCAGGCTTCTTAGGGACAGAAGGCTGAGAATCGGAGGTCTGGGAGGCAGAGGCAAAGGCATCTAGAAATTCAGGAAATACAGGAGGAATAGCTGAAAAGCTAGGGGATTAAACCTGCAGAAGATCATAGTATCTATTTTGTACTTCTGATACCTGAATGCTATCCCATTTGAAATGATCCCTCATTTTAACCAGTCTCCCTCCACAAGGAATTTCTTCCATGGGTGAGACAGTACCATTGCAGTCTTCCTCTGGGGAGGTGTACTCTAAAGGGGAGGGTGTCTGTGAGGATTAGGCCAGGGATTCATCTTCTGAGGATGCCTCTTCCTCTGAAGAAATTTCTTCCCTAGCCCTTTTAAGTGGAGACGTAGTGCAGGGGGGCCAGAACTGAAACACCCGAAGAAGGCGTAAGGATTTTGAAAAGGCCTTGGGTGAATTATCAATCACTTTGAGGGACTTTTGGAGGGGACAGGTGTTTTGTCTTCTGCTTCTTTTTAAGGCATAGGTCAGCCCTATGTAATGTAGGTGGCCCAGAAGTAGGCCTACATTCAATAATATCTGAGTGAATTTCCTCCCACACAAGGATCTGAGGTATTCTCCTATGGCCTTCAGTAATCACAAGCCTTGGTTCCCCTGTACATAAGAGATGGATGCCTGCTCTCAATCTCTGAGGATGAGCTTGCAGTCGGATTCAGTGCGGCCTCTCTATCAGACTCTGCCTGTGAATCAGGACCAGGAACTGTATGCTTGTATCTCCGGGCTCTCAACCACCTCAGGAGAGACGTCCATGGTAACAGGTGTAGCAGAAGGTTCAGACCTTGGCTTTTTGGCCTTCTGCTTCATTGACCTCGGGTCCCGAGGATTCCTCCATCATGCTTTTAGCTAGCAATTTTAAGTGCTGGTTTCCCAAGTAAATAGCTATGGAGGAAAGTCTACTCATTAAGGTCTTAGACACAAAGGCCTGGCAAATGAGACAAGATTTGTGGTCATGGATAGGCCCCTAAGTAGAACAAACACTGGAGATGGCTATTCTTATGTGGAATTTGTCTTTCATACTGGTACTTGCCTTTTTTGAATTACATAAACCCTACCACACAACAGTAGCAACAGAAACAAAAATTCCACACTGGAGCACTTATCTGAGAAAAAAAGTTGGAACACAGCAAATGACTTGGGTAAGCAGATTGATGTTCAAGGATGGCATTCGGACTGGCAGCAGAGATGTTCTGAGGACGGTGGGTACATATGTTACATGAACGGCATATGATAGCAGCCTACATGTGATGTACCAATCACCTTACAGTAGCAAAAGACTTTTGTATACTGTCCGAAGTCAGGTGGCCTACAGCGGGGATATTTCTCATGTAAAGAATAGTGCAACAGATGAATAGAAGGATATTTCATATAATTTGCTGCCTATTAGTCCCATAGCGTGCAGCATTTCTAGCAATCGTAATAAATCATTAGATTCTGCAGAAGGCAACATTGCTGTAGTAGTTGGGATTGTTCGACATGTATTCTATCTTACTATTGTAAGCTGTGGTGTCAGTAGAATACCCCTCCCTTATCAGTTTTCACTACCCTCCTGGACCTGTCCTTGCTAATAAGTTCCTTAAGAGTTAGCAATTCATCCCTAGAAACATTGTAGTATTTTTTCTTAACTTTTTTCTCCAATAAGGTCATCAAATCTGCTTCATAAACTCTTAGGGTCAAGTTCATGATGGGACAAAAGTGACTGGGCTTTTTCCATTCATGGACTGTAATTTGGTTAAATCTCACTGTTGTTATCGTCATGTGTTCCTCTTTTTCATGGAAGAAGACTTTCAGGATTTAAGTCTATAATGATGTTGCCTGCACCATTCTTGAGGTGAGGGATGAAAGTGAGTCCTTTTTTCCAAAATCTTTAGTTCCTTCTTGGAGAGTGAATTGGTGCTGTGTTTCCAGACCTTAGTCTGAAGCTCAGCAGGTGGCCTTTCTTGTAGAAGTCCTGGAAATGTTTTACATCCTTTTTTCCTTGCTAGTTTTGGCCCCATTGTGGCTGGAGGTTGTAGGTTTTGGAGGTCCTTAGTCTGATCCATGTCGTTCTGCATGGGGTGTGAGTTTCATTTCTATGTGGTGTCCCATGTACCCTGTTCTCTTTGAAGCTTGGATGTGGTAGTTTGCTGAAATATGAGTACTGGTTTTGTCTGGTTAGGATGGTGTCAGTCCTGGGCGAAAATACTGTTTGGGACTTTCTATGATTTATGCGGTGGATTCTAATGTTTCTGCAATGTAGGTGTCTGTCCTCTTGCAGTTTGATTCCACAACTGGTTCCAAATGGATCTTTTTTTTTTTTTTTTTTTAGGCGTGGTTGGGTCATCCTGTTGTTCTAGCAGATGATTCCTGTTGGTATGTGCATTTTTTTGTTGTAGTCATTCAGGTCTGTCTGAATCTTCATTTTTTCTCCGATTTTGGTGGTATAGGTGGAAACACTCTTTGTTGTGGAGGAATCTATAATCAGAATCAATTCATTTTTCTGCTAGTGGGTGGATAGCTGAAATGGTGGCATCCTGTGAATTTTTATTGTGGTCTAGCAGAAATTTAAATAGTTTTAGTCCTGCTTCCTCCAGGGTTTTCTTCCATTCCTGGGCAAGTCTGTCATCTACATTGGTTTCTTTTCTAGTCTAAGGCCCTTGTGTACTGTGGAGTTCTTTACAGATTTGGTCAGGTAAACTTCCTCCCATTGGAGGCTTCTAAGGTTTTTTTCCAGCATAAAAAATAGTTGGTCAGTTTTCTGTGTCTGTTGAAGTTGGTTTGAGTCCTGTTGTCCATTTTGATTTCATTGTATTCCCATTTAGGGATTTCTATTAAGTCTCAGAAAAGGGTTTTGTGCCATTCCCTTTAAACTTCCAGGAAGTAGATGTCAAGGGTAAACTCTTTTAATCCTGTTATCCTGAAGAATGAACAAAAATAGGTTGCCTGTAGTGGAGTTGTGTTCTTGCCAGGCTCTCCAAACCCATACAAACAGCTTGTCCTTTTTGGGACAAAAAAAAAAAACAAAAGCAAAAATAGGGAAAGGTGAGCCTTTAAGGGTCTATGATCCTTGGAATTACCAACAGTGGTAGACTGTAATCCATCTGATATGTAGGCTATACTTCATTTTATGGTATTCTTGACCACTATTAGTAGAATAAAAAATAACAAAGATCCTTCTGTAGGTTTAAATCATACAACAACAAAGGACCAAAAATTAAATAAAAATAATCCCTTTATGCCTAATGAATAAGTGGGAACTGTTAAGGACAAAAAACTCTGGTATCAAACATATATTTAAGTTTTTATTCATTTTTTTCCTGCTTGTCAATAAAATTTTTAATGTTTTCTGGAAAGGGGATCACAGGAGTATGGCAACCACACTAATCAGTCTCCATATTCTAATATGGGAGGATCTCCTCCAATCTGAGGCAAATGTTTCTAACCTATCAGATGTCCCATCCCATCAACCAATTATGCCAGGTAGCCTGCTCCCACCCCACACCCATTCAAGAGGCTTTAAACCACTGCCAGCTAAAAGTTTTATAATTTGAAGTAGTCTACTTACAATGAAAGTGTTCATAAAGAAAAACGGTTGATTTAAAACTACAGAAGGAACTGCATTAATGTTTATTTTTGGTACTTTTTACTGTAATAACTTAGTATTTACGTTGAAGCTAGAAGTACACCTTACAGATCAGTTAGATTACAGTCATGTACCACTGTTGGTACCACCAAGGATCATAACACCTTAAAGGCTCACCTTTCACTGCTTTTTGTTAGTCCCACCAAGTACAATCTCATTGTATGGGTTTGGATAGCCTAACAAGAACATCATTCCACTACAGGTGACCTATTTGCATTTTTTCTCTACAAGGGTTTGGTGAATATCTTAAGTTCAAGGCCCTTGGATAACTGTAGGAGAGTACCTGTATTTAAACACCAACACCACGAACACAGGAACTGCTGTTCAGCACAAATATAAGAAAACCACACAGCAAAAGCCAGATAAGCAAATTTATTTCTCTAGCGCCTCAGCCACAATAAGCCTTCAAGGAGTAATACATAGCATTATCCAAAACCTTATAAAGTCCCAACTCCATCAATAAAACAATTATCAATTTAGCAAATATCAATTAAACAATTAAAATATTTGTAGAAACAAATTTTAAAGTGACA
This sequence comes from Protopterus annectens, assembly GCF_019279795.1. Lineage (NCBI taxonomy): Eukaryota > Metazoa > Chordata > Ceratodontiformes > Protopteridae > Protopterus > Protopterus annectens. The sequence continues at coordinate 478,871,283 of NC_056748.1, forward strand.
TCCATTAAATTCATATAACACATTTCCAGCAACATTCTGCATTTAAACCCTTTGGAGTTAATGTATCGAATTTCAAAATAAACATTGTTTCTTTTCTTAAAAGCTTTAATCTACACATTTGTTCATCTAAATATTTCATATCTATCTGTTCTAAAATAGTAGCTTTTAGGTTAAAGTTTCAAAGAATTAGATAAATTGACACTAAAGAAATTATTTTTTTCATGTAAGAGAGGAAGAAGTATCAAGGATATTGTTGTGTATACTAAATTTCAAAGACCAGGGGGGTTCAGTTAAATCAGCAGATCCATATGAAGGGTACTAAGCCATGTGGCAAATGTATTGGATGTTCATATATTGTGAATTCTTTTTTATATATAAATAATATTAGGTTTGAATCAAATGGAGTATTTAATTGTTGTACAGAGGGAGTTATTTATGCTATCAAATGTACTTGCAATATGTTTTATATTGGGCAAACAAAGAGAATGTTTAAAACACGCCTATTAGAACATTTGAGAGACATAAGGGTAAATAAAATGGCGAGCCCTTTGGCTCTTCATTTTAATAAATATCATGATGGAAGTACAGAAAACCTAAAAGCTATTATTTTAGAACAGGTAGATATGAAATATTTAGATGAACAAATGTGTAGATTAAAGCTTTTAAGAAAAGAAACAATGTTTATTTTGAAATTCGATAATTAACTCCAAAGGGTTTAAATGCAGAATGTTGCTGGAAATGTGTTATATGAATTTAATGGATGCCACTTTAAAATTTGTTTCTACAAATATTTTAATTGTTTAATTGATATTTGCTAAATTGATAATTGTTTTATTGATGAAGCTGGGACTATATAAGGTTTTGGATAATGCTATGTATTACTCCTTGAAGGCTTATTGTGGCCGAGGCGCTAGAGAAATAAATTTGCTTATCTGGCTTTTGCTGTGTGGTTTTCTTATATTTGCACTGAACAACAGTTCCTGTGTTCGTGGTGTTGGTGTTTCAATACTGATGGCCAGTGATCCAGCTCAGAATGTACCTAGAATTTTTAGAGAAGAAGGTGCTAATTCTTCTCAACGTACTATGGATGGTTTCCTGAACACTAGTATGGAGTGAGATAGAGAACGGACGAACAGGCATCTGAATGATGAAGAAGGTTCCGCTGTTCCTATTTGGGAGCGTTTTTTAGCTGAGACCCGTAGTAAGCGGCAGAATAATCCATTTGCTAATATTGGGAAACGTACTCCTGAATTTCCGGTGGGGGTAAAGACAATGATTTCTAAACTTATTACTTTAATGAATAAAGAAATGACTGTTTATTACAACTATACAAGTCTTCAAAGATATTTAGACTTGGATATTGTGCCCCGTGGTCTGAGGGCAATTAAATTTCCTACACAACCTTTTGATTTGACTTTTTCCGAGGAAAAAAATTTTAAAACAAAGATGGGAAAAAGCTGCTTTTTTATGCTCTAGAGAATGGGTTAGTATTCTTATAGAAAGAGACATTATTAAGTTATCTGAGATTAAGAAGGAAATTTCCACTGTGTGTACTAACCTAATGACTGTGCTAGAAAGGGCTCATTTGGAGTCTTGTTTGCGTGATACTCAGGATAAACTTAATATTTATGAAAAGAAATTGTTGGAACAAAAGATGTATAAGATTAACAGAGATATTCATGATTTTGAAAGTGGAACGGCTTTTTTCAAACCAACGAATGATAGGTCACGCTCCAAAGTTTGCCTCAATGGGGGGGGGGGGACATTTTGAGAGAGAGACTATATAGTAGTAACAGTATAGAAGCATTTAATCAAGATGGTGAAAGACGGGAAAACAATAATGATAATTCCCATCAATTTCCACCTTTACCATCTTCTATGAATGAACGCTATCTATATGATAATTTTCGTGGTGAAGGGGCCAATAATCGTCCACAGAAGAGAGGATATTCAGACCGCGAACAACAGAGAAATGGACAATATAAACAATGGCAGGGTAATAAGAGAACTAGATGGTACTAATGCTTTTCATGTATGCAGTAACATTGTAAACATTTCAGGCTACTCTGTAAATGAATATTTATTGAGTGCTTTGAATTGTGGCTTGAAATTTGTACCCACTGTCATTCCAAAGTTACATGAATGCAAAATAGAATTGTATAAATGTATTAGGAAGTTGCATTTGTGGTTTTATTTTGAATATCAGTTTATTAATAATGTTGCTGATGAGTAAGAGTACAATGAAATTTCTAGTGTTGAAAATTATATATCGGATACAGATTCATCTGATTCTTTTGTTTCATGTGAAAGTAATCTGAATGCTTATCGTTTAATTGATACTATGGCAGTAGATTGTACAAGCACGTTTATGCCACCATTTACACATGAGGGTTTAAAAAAGTTTTTTACTATGTTACAGTTTGAAATGGGAATGTTATTTAAAAACTTTAACTCTAAACAAATAGAGTATAATTTGTCTAAACAGGAATGGCTATCTTTGTCTGATTTTGCTACACAAAGAGAGCTTGTAAATAAACCTTCGGACAAGGGCAATAAAATAGTGATACTTCATTATACGCAATATTTAAAAATGTGTATGGATCTTTTGGGTGATGAAACAATATATAAAAAGGTTAATGTTAGTGTAATTGAACAAGCTAACAATAATTACACGTTTTTGATTCGTAAGGGTCTTAGATTGGGTTACTGGTTAGAGAAAGATGTGAATAACAAATTCTTGGTTAAAGAAACAAGTACGGCCTTTTTCTGTTGTCTGCCTAAATTACACAAGAGTAGTATGAACCCACCAGGCCATCCTATAGTGTCTGCTAGTAACTATTTTTTACATAATTTAGGAGTTATTTTACATGGTGTATTATTAAAGGAAGTTATGTTACTTCCTTCATATATTAGAGACTCTCTTGATTTTTTAGAAAAAATTAGGCATAGTAAGTGGACTAAAAATATGTATTGGATAACTTTGGATGTACGAAGTCTTTATACCAATATTAAACATCTATTTGGTTTAGAAGCTTTATTACATTGTATGGGGAATAGCCCTTTAACTCATTATGTGTTAGATTTAGTTCAATTCTGCTTAGAGAATATTTTTTTCTATTTTGAAAATCAAATTTATCATCAAACACAAGGTACTGCCATGGGTGCTCCTTTTGCACCCATGTATGCAAATATATTTATGGGGTTGGTTGAAAAGGAATGTATCTATAGTAAAATATTTTTTAAAAAATATGTAAAATCATATTATAGATACATAGATGATTTAATTTTTTTATGTGATGGTGGTAGGGACTTGGTATCCAACTTTGTAGAAGACATTCAGATAAATAGGTTTGGTATAAATTTTGATGGTTTACAAGTTGGCAATCAAGTTTCTTTCTTGGATATTAATTTGTTGGGAGTTATAGGTAAACATATTAGCACTAGTATATATAGGAAATTTGGAGTAGTAAATAAGTTTGTGATGGGAAATAGTTGCCATCCTAAACATACTTTGGAGTCTTTACCCTTTGGAGAATTTTTGAGAATCTCCAGACTCTGTAACGAAGACTGGATATTTAGAAAAGAATTAGAACTTACAAAATTGATGTTTAAAACTAGAACATTTGATGAAAATATTATTAATAGAAGTGAACAGAATATATTAAATGTTAGGTATAAAAATAAAGTGCTAAATAGGAATAATGTTAGTAAGGATGATAAAGCAGATAATTTATTTTTTGTTTCCAAATATAATATATTAAGTGACAATATTCAATATTATATTTCTCACTTTTGGGAATTTTTAAAAAGTTTTAAAGAATTAGATAAATTGACACTAAAGAAATTATTTTTTTCATATAAGAGAGGAAGAAGTATCAAGGATATGGTTGTGTATACTAAATTTCAAAGACCAGGGGTTCGGTTAAATCAGCAGATCCATATGAAGGGTACTAAGCCATGTGGCAAATGTATTGGATGTTCATATATTGTGAATTCTTTTTTATATATAAATAATATTAGGTTTGAATCAAATGGAATATTTAATTGTCGTACAGAGGGAGTTATTTATGCTATCAAATGTACTTGCAATATGTTTTATATTGGGCAAAGAATGTTTAAAACACGCCTATTAGAACATTTGAGAGACATAAGGGTAAATAAAATGGAGAGCCCTTTAGCTCTTCATTTTAATAAATATCATGATGGAAGTACAGAAAACCTAAAAGCTACTATTTTAGAACAGGTAGATATGAAATATTTAGATGAACAAATGTGTAGATTAAAGCTTTTAAGAAAAGAAACAATGTTTATTTTGAAATTCGATACATTAACTCCAAAGGGTTTACATGCAGAATGTTGCTGGAAATGTGTTATATGAATTTAATGGATGTCACTTTAAAATTTGTTTCTACAAATATTTTAATTGTTTAATTGATATTTGCTAAATTGATAATTGTTTTATTGATGAAGCTGGGACTATATAAGGTTTTGGATAATGCTATGTATTACTCCTTGAAGGCTTATTGTGGCCGAGGCGCTAGAGAAATAAATTTGAGTACCTGTATTTGTCAGAAATACCGTCTCTATATATCAAATTATCCACATCCCTAACTTGAAACTCCTGGGGATCTAAATCACCGATAAACCCAACTACTACATTGCTAGCTACTTAGATGTCCTTCAAAGGTCATGGAACTCACCTTAACACCATTGAGGAGTTGAACATTAAACCAAGTATCTTCTGGCAAAGGACTTTCAATTAGCAATGTATTAACACACATTTACACCTCTAAATATAGTTATGTTCAGCATTTCCCACACTAAGCCAATGCACAAGAGCAAATTAGAAAACTACACAGCAGAGGTTCTACTTTCCTAGAGCGTGCCATTACCATCTTAGTCCTGCCTGAACCCCACTCTACATTTTATTTTTATTTATTTGCAGTTTGTTAACCAGGAAAGTCCACTGGGTCTAGAAGAACCCATTTTCAATGGAGGCCAGGGAGAAAAGCTCCATGATTCAGTATTTACAAAAATATATTGTAAAATTCATAACTATAATGTTTACAATAATAAATAAAACATTTTAAGTAGTTCATAAAAGAAAAATGTATTTTGAATTATGTAATTCAGTAACCAAAAAGCTATGAGGAAATTTTTATAGAGACCACAAGTCAGGCCTATTGGTACCATCTCAGCACCAAATGACACAATTTTTAGGGACTTCACCAAGGCAAACCTACTTCAGCTTGTAGATCACCTATTGCAAAAGTCCCCAAAATCCCTTGTGAATGGACCCAACTGAGCGGGCTGGCATATTCACATTTGGCTTGTACTAGCACTTAAACAGCTACACTGAAAAGTCAGTTCTCACTTGCTCTAACTACAATGGTAAATTCAGGCATAAATCTATTCACAAACAGTATACGGGCATAAAATCTCTCTGGTAGAAAAGACTTCCAAGATGGCTGCACACTGAGTAACAGTTTGATTTCTATTCTCCCAGTATGAAAACAGAAACTCAGAAAACAGAGCCAGTGAACTTATCTTTTGGGGTAAATTTCAGTAACTGGCTAGTAAGTGCACTGCCTGGATGCCACTAAAAAAGAAATTTAGAGAACCTGAAAAAAATCAAATCACAAAAGGTGACGAGAAAACACTGACTTGAAAGAATTACTGCAGCTGTTCAGCAAAAAGCAGTACAAGCTCCAGCAATCCAGTAACTTAGAGGAAAAAATAAGTCAAATGCACTCAAACGTAATTAAAATACAACACTGAAAGACTATATCAACTCAATTAACAAAAGGCTGAAAAAAACGGAAGAAGCTTTAAACAGATATCCAGATGAGGTGATAAAACTCCAAAAATCAGAGGTTGAAATGAAAAAAGGCTGAGACTGCTCAGGAAGAGATGTTTCAAAAATAATAGAATTAGAAGACAGAGCATGTAGGGAAACCTTGAAATTTACTGCTGCACTAGAGAAGCTGAAAGGAACAGACTGTATTAATTTTATGAAAGCACAAATAAGCAACTGGACTAGTGTTCCACAACAGTTAATTGAAATGGCACATTGTGTGGGTTCCCATTACATTGTTGAAAGACATCAATGTCTAACACACAGAAGAGTGAAACCGGCGGATATTGATGTTCGGATTATGGGATCGCAGTACAGTGAAGATTGGAATATTTGCCCTTTCCTCATTGTAGTTGGTATATATATTTAGCAGGGGGTGTGGGGGGTGCAGCCCCCCCCACAATAAAAGTTTTGATATTCAGCTATTTCGCCCTTCTGAGTGTTCAAAATTGTCTTTCGACAACGTAATATGAACCCCATTGTGTGTCCACTCCAAACCCAAATGTGAGAAAGCAACCTAGACCTTTAATAGTAAAGATGCCATCCTACCAGCAGAAAGAGTTGATTCTAACAAAACTGTGGCAGACGGACAAAGTACTAAAAGGGGGAGACAGTAGTGTGTTTGTAGAAAATGATTACTCATATACCAGGCAGAAGAGGAGTAAATTTATTCCAGTAATCAGGGAATGTCAAGAAGTAGGAATGAGATTCAAGCTGCTGTATCCAGCTATTTCCAGAATACTGTTTTTTGGAGCATCAAAATAATTTTTGATGCAGAACGTGCTACGGAGGAAATACAAATGTTTGTATAACAAAACGTGAAATTCTGCATCTTGTTCTTTTGGTAATGAAGTCCATAGACAGACTGTACTAATGAAATCTTTTATATGTTTCAAATAAAAATGTTTGTGTGAGAGAAAAAAATCACAAGAGTTGTCTAGAAGAACTAGGAGTATGTTTGAAATGAAACGGAGACTGGATTTGGGAGATGTGGTGGCCATCAGTCCGTGACAACTGTTCCTATTATGATGGTTAAAATTCAGTATTTGAAAATGTACATAGTTTTGTGTGTTAGTATTAATAGATTTTAGGGGTGTTTTTTTGTTTCAGGGTTTTCACTAAAAGGAAAAGTTTTGTAAGATGTGATACAGGTCCAAATGGATATTGCAAGAAACAACTGAATAAAAGATCAACCTATCAAAACTTAGTATGTGCATGTAACAAAAGATGAAACTAGACATTAAAAAAGCTGTTACACAACAGGTGGGAATGGTAACTTCTTAACATAATGACACTTTCTGTATTATCCTTAAATGTGAACAGTCTCAAAGATATATACAAAAAGAGAGTAGTGAACTACATTAAAAAATGCAGAGTGCAAATAGCTATAGTACAGCAGACCCAGCTGGAAAGAACTGAGCATGTGAATTTGATAAAGAAAAGATTTCAGGATGGTTATTCAGTGGATTATCTGGGACAAAGTTAAAGGGTAGTACTTACATTAATTACAGGATGCACTCCAATAGGGAAAGAAGAAGAAAAAAAAGATAATGGTAGATATGTAGTACTAAGGGGCTACTGGCAAGGGTGGAGGATTACACCGGCATGTATTTATATTCCTAAAACTGTTGCAATGGAACTTAAGGAAATTCTGGGGAAAATAATCAGCTTTCAGCAGGGGATATTACTTGTAGGTGGGGACTGGAATTTCATTTGCAGCAGTGAGAATGTATCTGGGGGCCTAGAAAGGAAATATAACAAGAGGGTAGATGTTTGAAAACAAATTATGAAAATATTTGGCATGGAAGATGTGAATTCAGTAGTAGGAGTATGGAGTGAATTTACATATTAGTCCCCAAGATACAAAAACTGGGCTAGGATACACAGAAATTATATTTCACAGTAACGTGCATTTAATTGAAAGTTTTGATACATATCCAAAAACTATTTCATATCACAGTCACTAATAACTAAAATAAAAATACAGGGCAACAACATAAAAATAAGACACTGGTGCTTTCCCACCTAACTGTTAAAAAGAGAGGAATTTAAGGAATGGGTTATGGAAATTCTTCTGGAGTTATTAGGGAAGATAGAAATTTCTTCTGAAAATACAGCTACAGAATGGGATGCAATTAAAGTGGAAATAAAAGAAAAAGATATGGTTAAGAAGTAACAACAATTATTTATAAGGACCAAAGGTTAAAGTATTGCAGAAAAGGGGGAAATCTCAAAGAACAAGAGGAGGAGCAATCACAGAATGCTAAACAGAAAATAAGGGATTATCTTAATATGCATGAATTTAGAAAGACTGCTGTTAAGCAACTGTTTTTGATAATACTGCCAGAGCATAAAAACGTTTAGCAAAATGACTCAGGCAACAGATAGTAGAAAGGGCTGCTGCTGTTCTTAGTCTATAATGGGGAATATAACCAGAGACCATGTAGAAGTAAGAGAAATATTTCAGAAGTTTTATTAAAATCTGTAAAGCAGAGAAATATGGAAAACGAGAAAAGGTGCAAATGGAAATGTTTATGGAAGAATGAACTAGGCCAAGGTTAGAGGAAAAGGAGGCTCAATTACTAACAGGATAGGAGGATATGCAATAAAACTGGTGATGTATAACAAATCTAGAGGAAAGTCCCAGGACTAGATTGTATTCATGTGTAAATTTGGGAGCTAGGAGGGAAGAAACTGACAGAAATGAAAGGTTTTAACATTATTTTAAAAGGAGGAGAAGCACCAACATCCTAGAAGTGGTAGTGGCTGTAATACCTAAAGATGTTAAAGACCCAACAAATCCAGCTTCATATTAGCCCATTTCAATTCTAAACCATGATTATAAAATATTTACGTCTATAATGGCTAAAAGAATGGCAAAGGTGATGCTGAAATTGATAGACATGGATCAATGTGGTTTGTGGAGTGGAGGCAAACATTTGACAACATTAACAGAATAATGGTGATCCATAGGCAAGCAAAGAAAATACCACTCTTGGTGGTCAATCTTGATGCAAAGAAAGCATCAAACAGATTAAGCTGGGATTTTATGAGTAGGGCAATGGAAGCATGTGCATTCCCTGATAAAATTATAACGTTGATAAGGAGACTACATGAGGGATTGGATGCGAAAATTAAAGTGGGTGTGTTTCTCTCTGATAAGTTCTGTTTGAGCAGAGGAACCAGGCATGGGTGTTCCCTTATTTGCATTATATTTAGAACCATTGGCAAAGAAAATAAGGGATTCAGAAATTCAAGGATATAATTGGTGTGGTAGTCAATGAAAGCTGGCTTTATTTGCATATATTATTTTATACCTGATAAAACCAGAAGATGACATTTCAGAGTTGTGGAACATTTTGAGGCAGTTTCAAGTCTTTTTGGGAAACAAGATAAATGAAGATAAAACAGGTGCAATAGCTGTAAACTATGTATACACAAATGAATTGGTTCAGCAATGCCCATATTTATGGAGACCTGACAAAATGAAATACTTAGAAGTGTGGATTAAAAAGTATTTGGTTATGGCAGCTAAGGATATGTGGGAAGAGACTAAACAAAAGATAATATATAAAACTGGAAGCTCTGTTCATGGATATGGATAGCAACATACAAAACAGTCAAAATGTTTTAGTCTCTTTAGTTTTATACACAGGTCAGGCATTATCATCCAGAGGAAGAGTTGTGGATAGCAATTAATAAAGAGTTGAAGGATTTTATGTGGGAGGGGAAGATGACAAGCGTCAAGTCGGATAAACTGATCCTTCTAACAGAACAAGGTGGTTTGGGATTACCTGACTTGAAGGGGTAAATCAAAGCTACACTGTTAAGGCTCCTATACATAGCACAAGCAGAAAGCTATAATTCAAAGCAGAAAGGGATGATAATGAAACGGGGGAAGCTCCAAAATAAAAGGAGAGACTGCAATTTTGGATGCAAATCCTTAAGGAGAATAACAATAAGCATATTGGATATTACATTCATAAAGTAGCAGCAGTATTCTAAGAACTAAGCCAATACAGGAATGGAGAAAGGAGATTCTACCAATCAGGATGACTGCAATTAGAGATACAACCAATAAGCAACAGTGGGCTGGAATTTACTGGAGAAAACTTGCAAAGGAACTAAAGTATTGGGAACAAATAATTAGAGAGGGAAAGGTAATAAAAGGGGAAGAGGCCAAGAAGTTATCTGGACTGCAGGCAAGAGATTGCCTTCCCTAACAACGATTGATATCAGAGTATAGGTACAGAGAAAAAGTAGGGGTATCCCAAGTGAAAGATGAGCACTGGTAGAGTTTTTATAAGAATCTAAAACATGACTTGCTGTTAAAAAAGGGATAATTACTAGAGCATATAAAATAATGCATGATAACCATAAGAATCAATCAGAGGAGCTTAGAAAGGATTGGGAGGAGAGATTGGCTAAGCAAGTCACAAAGAAACAATGGGGGAGATGGAATGCATGACTCCTAAATATGCAAAGTCTAGAAGATTTAGGAACTTTGCTTTGAAGTGTTTACATAAGTATTTTTATGCCGCAAGTAGACAAAGAAATTTTCCTCTGGTAAGGTGTGATGGGGAAAAAAAAGTCAATTGGGAACATATTTTCTGGCAGTGTAAGGAGATAGCACTCTATCAAAAATACTGGGTGAGCAAATTGGTATAACTAAGGAAAAAGTTTTCAGAGCTAGAACAGAGAATCGGAATTGCCTAGAGATCATAAGACCTTGCTGAGTCTAATTCTGATGGCTGCTAAAAAAGCAGTTACTAGAAAGTGGAAATCAAAGTCTAAACCAACTGTACTAGAAGTACTGAATATAGTAACGGAGATAAAACAACTGGAAATGGGAATTTTAGAAAAGGATAGGAGTAAATTTCATGGAAAAACATGGGAATTGTGAGAGCAATATATGCAGAATAATGTTTTGGAGGAGGAATGAGGTTTAAAAGAAGGCAGGATTTTAATGAGCAATGTAATGTTTGACTGACAATTACTGGGTAGAGTATAAATGATGTACAATGTTTGCAACTAAACATATGTCAATATGGTTTGTTTTCATTGATATAAATGTATGACTTTCTATGTCATAAGTGATAATTTAATGAAGATGTCTCTTGTTTAAAAAAAAAACCCTTTGCCTGGTGGATATCCCATATTAATAAATAATAAAAGAAGAAAGCTGATTAAAACTTTGTAAGAAATACCCATCTCCTTATCTCAGCACCACAATGAAACATACGATCATGGAACTTAAGAGTACTATTACAAAGTATAAATCAAAGTATAAATTTATGCCAGCTACAGTAAACTACAAATTATTCTTTAATTTCCTGAGATAAGTGAAGAAAGATGTCCAACACTGTGCTGTGAATATCATATACTGCAAATATATTATCAAACAAATTCAGTGCTAACTTGACAAAAGCTACCCACACTGCTGCCCCCAATATCCATACAAGTTAATTTTCCCCTGAAAACACAATGGAACACACATTACAATCCATGTCAAAGAATAAAAATAATACTGTTGTGGGACCAGACAATGTACCAGGTTGTATTTTTATCAATGTTAAGTATACACCGTCAGAGCCTCTACTTAAACTGTTCAGTCTTAGCTTATCCACACGGTTTGTGCCGGATGCTTAGAGAACAGCCACTCTGACTGCCCTAAACAGGGGCAAGACTGTCTACAGTCCCAGATAATTACAGGCTCACTAGCCTTATATGCAAAGCTATGGAGCATATGGCAGAACTCATTTACACAGGTACACGCAACTTAACTGATCTACATTGCAATCAGGCTGGCTTTGTAAAGACTAGGCCTTCTCCCCAGGACTTAGTGAGTTTCTCTGGAAAGGTTATAGAGGTTGTGGACAGTAGCCACTCACTGCATACTACATATCTTGATCTAGCTAAAGCTTTTGACACTATAACCCCTTATGCTGGTATTGCTAAAAAGTTAGACAAATATAAACTCCTGTTATCCACTGGATTGCAAATTTGTTATGAAACTTGCTGGTACCTTCATTGAACATAATACTGTAACTAGTAGGGTACCACAGGGATCAGTGCTAGGCATTCTCTTGTTTCAGATTTGTGCTGCAAGCATTCAGTTCAGTATCCCAATGTGTGGTTGACCAAGTTTGCTAATGAATGCAAGCTGGGCACTGTTATTCACTCAGCCACTACTGATACTACACAGCTCCAGCAAGGGCTGGAATACCCACATATCTGCTACACTGAATATGGTTTCAAGTTAAATATTTACAAAAATACAGCATTGTAAAATTCAACAGAAGCTGTTCATGTGTCATATGTTATAAATGGTATCCCCCTTCAAACACAGTCATAACAGATTGAGTAGATATGTGGACAGTATTTTCTCATTTGATCGTCACAGTCAGGAGGTGTACAACTGCTTTACAGACAGGCCTTACACCTAAATAAATCACTTACACCAAGAGCACGTCTTTTGGAATTGGGCCCCATCTGTTTTTACAGTCAGTTATTTAGTAAAACGAAGACTTTGAAGTAGAGTAGCTATCCTTATGGAAAGACATTCTAGAGGGAATAATTTCATAATATGGGCCAAAGAAAAGGGTGGCCAGGCCCCATACAGGTATACAAACAGCTGATGCCCTTTTAAAGGCATAGGAATGCTGGTCACATAAAAGCCTAGAAGGAGCAATAACTTAATCCAGTTTGTTTACATGACACTGCAAACAATGTGTTTGTTTAGCAGTTATGCTGCAATTTGCATACAATTTTGCTTCCCTCATAATTTTTACATTCTGAATAGGCTGGAACATACCTTTCCAGGAAGTTCACGTGTGTTGTTAATGCAATGCAATGCAGGGGAAAGGAAGATGAATGTGTTTTGGGGGTACCAAACAGGGACTTTTGCAAGTAAGAGCTTTAGGAGATACTGGAGTATCTGTGGCCATATACAATGATAGTAAATATGCCACCTCTTTCTATTGGGTACTAACCTAGCAGAATGTGCAGCAACCATGAGATGAGGTTAGACCTTTCACTATGCTAAAAATGGTGAAAAAAATAATCACAAGGAAATGGACATTTTCTATTCCCTTCCTCACATACACATCTCCAGATGCTTATACTATTATGTAGAAAATCTTTGAATGGGAGAAAGCTCTACCCCAACATAGAGATAAAGAAAAGCATTTGAATAAATGGATACTCTCATGTCAAGCTTAATAAATAAGCCGATCTTACACAGTCTAGTCTCAGAGACTTTTCTAAAAGGCTGTAGTACGACACGCACATCACTAGAACTACATCATCATAAAAAAAATATATATATATATATATATATATATATAAAACCTTATGATTACTATTTTAAGATAATGACCGAGAATACCTACAATTGGGACTTGGTTGTAGTTTTCCTCTCCTGATGCTAGAGAATAAAGAGTACATCTACATGATCCTACACCAGATGGGTGTCAGACATTGGTGAAAATGGACTATAGTTAAGAGATAAGACAAATCTAAATAACACTATTCAGTAACAATATGTTAGCCTCATTTTATTTAGTCAAATTGGGAATAAAATACATTAACTTACAATCTTTGAATGTTATAGGTTCATAGATACTGACCTATGAGGGATCTTTAGAAACCTAGCTTGGCATTCCCCCAATTTTTTTTTTTTATTTTGCCTTTGTAATTTAAGTATGAGTAACCCAGATCGGGGCAGAACATGTACATGTTATCTCTATCCATAAGGAACAAGTGTGCCAAACCAGAAATGAACTTGAGGTTTCCCAACCATTTGGTTTAATTCTGTTTAAAACAAGTAAGTGAAGTACTTTACTTTATGTGGAGAGGAAGACAATTTGAAAGAAGTGGTATTCTCCATTACATATGTATCCCTCCAATGTGTTCAACTTATTTTATGGAAGAGATGACAATCTCGAGTGGATGTTTATGACATTATTGGACTTAGAGATGTGCAGTAGATTTAACAGGACAGTGTCTGCTGAAGATCTGTATGTAAGGCAGAGACTGCCTCTCAGCACCCTATACGATACTTAGAAGATGGACAAGGCTTCAAAACAGTCAACGAAGTTTTAATGATTTAGGCCCTTGATTTTTTTGGCCAGAAAGTGCTGTGGTCTTTCAAGTTGTGTTAAGTGTTTGGATGGATATATACAAAAGGGGCATTATTACTCAATGATAATCCTAATAAGTGTCAAGTATAGTAGAATGATCACATGCCTGTCCCTAGATCCCATACCCTTATTAACAAGTTATTCAGTGAAAAAGGACCATCTTACAACAGTGGATACATGGCGATCAAAGTAAGTCTGTTGTCCACATAGATTCCTAGGTCTCCAACATCCTAAGCAATTTTCAGGGGAGTGTTTCTGATGTAATAATTTCAGAGGAAATCATGCTTGCCTAAGGAGACTATTATAATTGTTTTGTCATATAGTATTAGTCCACAGTTATGAGAACTACTTGTTTGGGAAAGGCCATCTTGGAGGATACTGAAGTTCTCTGGGTAGTTAATGATGGCACCAAGTTTACAGTCAAATGCAACCTTGTTCAGTCATACACCCTTATGATTAGCTCTGACCTCCAAGAATTAAGCACCAAAGGTGTCCCAAGCAGTGAACCCTGAACTACACCAATAGTGGCAGATTTTTGAAGGAGGTAGAGCCACATACCTTAATTTCCAGGGTTCTATTTGTGATCCAATTTGCCAGGCAGTGAGTTACATAAGGATTAACATTTAGATGGAGAGTTTATCAACATTATCAGTGAATGGGATGGTGCTGAATGCCCCTGCAAGGTCTAGATATGTGGTGTGTACTGGTTTTCTGTCATCCATTGTTTCAGTAACCATTTTGAAGAAGTCAACCAAGTTAAGCAGGCAGGATGTGCCCTTGACAACACCAAACTGGCCTGGGTCAAGAGTCTGTAGGTTATCTATATCCTTATCTATTATTTCCATAATGATCCTCTTATAGATGAGGTTGGTCAGACTTATGGGTCTATAACTATCCAAGACCACTCCCTGACCCCTTTCACTATCCTAAATTTAGTGAAAATATTGTGTATTTGCCAGTTATATTTATGACTTGTTTCATAATGCTATGTACCACCTACTTGCTTTATTACTGCATATATTCACAATAACCTAGGTATAATACATGCTTTACTGTTCTATGTTTTAGAACTGTGTTTTTTTTTTCTTCCTTTCCCAATAATAGACATGGATCAGTGTTTTTTCTTCCCCGGTTAGCAAATGAAAATAAAACAAAAGCAGAAAACCTCCAGAGAATCAGCTTTATAATTGCTGGGTAAAACAAATGTAAGCATTTTTATCCCTGCAACACACAGGACTTGTTCAGACAATCTGGTCTTTGAACTACATCACTTAAATCGTTTGTAACATCACCTGACAAATTGTAAGTAACCATCCAAACCATTTAAGATGATAAACAGGTCCTCAAAATCTAACTTACTAATATACGTATATAGATAGGTTCATAGGCAAGTACTAGGCTATTGGCCCAAGGGCCTAAGTAAGACTAGCCAACAAGGTTCCCTGGCTTACGCCACCCAAGAAAGTTATTTTCCTGTGCCCCTGTTGGGCAGAGCCACAGAAGTGATCCCTGGGGTGTATTTCCTATTTCCCATCCACTTAAAGATTTTTCTTGAAGAGTGCTAATGAGGAACTTTGCTTGACATAGATGGGTAGCTTGTCCCAGAGTATGGGAAGTCTCTGGGACAGGAATCTATCCCTCCAGCATGTCCTGTTTATTGTGGTGAAAAGGTTTAGGTCCCTAGAGTGTGTAGCTCGGAGGGATTGGAATTTCTTTAGTTGTAGCACGTCCAACAGCTCTGGGTTTGACATAGCTTTATATGTTAGGCAGAGATCACCTCAGAGTAGGCGATATGCTATGGAGTAAAGCTGGAGTTTTTTGAGAAGGTCAGTGTAGGGCATCTGTTTAAGGCCAGTAATCCTCTTTGTGAGGTACTTCTGTGGCCTTTCCAGCTATTGCAGATGTCTTGTGAGGTACATTCCAAAAGAGATGTTGTACTCTATAATGGGTCTAATGAGTGTCGAGTAGAGGGGAACAATGACCTCTTTTACTGGATGAGAACCCTTTTGTGATGAGGTGTGCCACATAGAAGGATTTCCTGACTACTGTGGTGATGTGATTATCAAAGGAGAGACTACTGTCCACCTGGGTCCCCAGTTCTCTTATCACACATTCAGCATTAGACTATGTGGTAGTTCATGGATACATGTTTTTTTACCAAAGGGATGATAATGCATTTTTGGCATTCAGCTTGAGGCCATGGCTCTGATACCAGGCATCTGTTTCAGTGAGGTCCTTCTGTAGAATGTCCACATCATTTACGGACTCAACTATGGCTCCTAGTTTGCAGTCATCTGTGAACTTCATTAGCCAAAAGCCTTCTTTGTTAGCCTGTACTTCAGAGAAGTAGAGACCAAACAGGAGAGGTCCCAGGACTGAACCCTGTGGTACTCAACTTGTCACTGGTTTGAAGTCAGATTTGGAGTCTGCAACTTTTACAGTGTGTGTTCTGTCAGTGAGCCAATTGGCAACCCATCTTGTGACGTAGGGATTTATACCTAGTTTAGTGAGCTTAGCTACAATTCCAGAATAGGGGATTGTGTTGAAAGCCTTGGTGAGGTCAAGATAGGCTGTGTGAACCACCTTACCCTTGTCTACAGCTTTGGTGACTGCCTCAAAGAAGTCAATCAGGTTCACGAGGCATGATCTGCCTTTCACAAACCCGAACTGGGTGGGGTCCAGAGTTAGGAGGTTACCAATGTCTTTGTTTATGAGTTCCATGATGATATGTTCCATGGGCTTACAGACCAGGCTTGTCAGGCTAATAGGGCAATAGCTCCCAGGATCAGTAGTGGCTCCGGCATTGTGGAGTGGGATAACTGTTGCTGTGCGCCATTCAGTGAGCACAAAGCCTGATGTGAGACTATGATTGAACATGGTGTTTAGGTGGGGCAGTCAATTTGTTCTGAAATTCGTGTAAAACCAAGCCTGGGATGATGTCCGGTCCCATGGATGCTGTGTTTTTGGCTTTAGAGTGCAGCTTTTACCTGCATATTTGTGATTACAGGAACTCTGCATTCTTCCTGTATAGATATGGGCCCTTTAGGGGGTGAGAGGGGGATAAAGTTAGCATTGAACCTATCTGCCAGGACATTGGCAATATCAGTTGGTTCTGTAATTTTCATGCCGTTGTGCTGTAACTCAGAGCAGATCTGGGTGTTGCCATTGAGATTCTTGACATGGCTATAGAATGCTTTGTGGTTGTCCCTAGAATCACTGGTGATTGTGTTTTCGTAACTAGCTTTGGTGGATTTTATAAGGGATCTCAGCTTCTTACTGAGGCTGACCAGGGAACTCCTCCACTCATGGGATTTTACTCTCTTTTGCAACAATTTCTTTCTTCTGTTGCAGAGTTTGTTTATAGCAGGGGACCACCAGATTGGCTTCCTTTTTTTGGAGGATAGCATCTTGGTTCTGTTTGGGATAAGCATGATCCATGCACTCATGTAAGTGCTTATACAGTGCATATGTGTAGGATTCAGCAGTCGTAACTGTATTGTCCATCTGCAGGGGTGTCATGATGTTCACCACTTCTGTCCTAAGAAGCATGAAGTTGGATTTGGAGAAATTTTTTACCATGATTTCCTTAATGGGGGATGTGGATATCTAGGGTGATTAGCTTATGGTCGGATCTGACCAACGAGGAGTTGACTTCAGGTGTGGAACACCGGTCACTCATGTTGGTAATGACTAGGTCTAGGATATTGTTGCCCCTGGTAGTGGTGTGGATAAGTTGATCCAGGGCACTGGAATTTATGAATTCCAGAAAGTGTTGAGTGAATGAGTTGGTACATGAGTAGTTTTCCCAGTTAATGGTGGGGTAGTTGAAATCGCCCATTATTAGGGTGTTTGGTTAAACCCTAATATTTTCCAGTGTAGCAAGAAAAGAGGAGTGGAATTCCTGGGGCATGGTGGGGGATCTGTAGCAAGCTACAATTTGGATTGCAGTTTTACCCAGAGTTAATTGCACTTGGATAACCTCAGATGCACTATGCTGAGCAACTAGCCTGGAGGTGTGGATATCCTTAATGAATATGGACAGACCTTCGCCTTTGGTGTTCTGGTCCAGGTTAGGTGTCCGAAAAGTGTGGTACGAGTTATAGCCTGGTAATGCAAGAGTGCTCTCTGGAGCCTTCAACCAAGTCTCAGTCACTGCACAGATATCGATGTTCTCCATTTTAAGGAGTGCCTCGAGGGAGTGCATTTCGAGATTTAGACTTCTAGCATTGAGTAGCATTACCCTTAGTTTTTGCTTGCCTGTTCCTGTTGTGGTGGTGAATTTGTCATTTGAACCTTGCCTAAAAAAGGCATTATAGGGGCAGCAAGAGCCTTAGCCAGTATCCGGAATCCCAGGGGTGACAGGTGCAGGCCATCTCTGGCAAAGCATCGTGGTCTGTCGACCATGTCGTCCCAGGCAGACAGATACTGGATCCCCTTAGAATGACATCAGAAGCTTAGCCAATTGTTGAAGTCAATCATTTTGTCCTTGTACTGCGGTATCATTCTGGGTGATGGCAGGATGCTACTCAGGGCTAGGGTCATACCTGCCTGGGCTACAAGATCGGAGATTTCTTCCATGTCTCTTTTCATGTAGTCCAGGGAGGTACGTCTCAGATCATTCACACCAACATGGACAATAACAGAGTCATATTTGTACTTGTGCAGTAACCTGAGGGTGTGGGTTATGTGGCGGATCCTGGCAGCTGACAGTAACTTTCTCCTTGTTTAGCCTGGTGAGTGGGACATCAGTGTGCCTGACTAGAGAGTCACCTATGACTAGTGTGTTGGGTACGTTGTTTTGCCTTATGGGCTGTGGTTGAGTGGCATACTGAGTCTGTGGGATATGTTTCATTTGGGTTGTGTAGGGCGGTGGAGGTTGCTTCCGTTTCTGCTTTGGAGGTCTCTGTTGCTTAAGCAGATTATTATTGAAAGCCTCTGTAAATGTTTTTGTGTTTCTATGTATGGATTTTGGTGGTGTAGGTTTAGTGGGACTTTGTGATGAGTGTGGTGTGGTGCAAGTGTTTACCTTCTCCTCTTGACTGTCAAGTTCAGTCTTGGTTGGAGAGAGCTTTACCTCCAGTTTGGCTAGATAAGAGCATCTCTCACAGGTTGTGGTGTTGGGTGGTAGGAGGAGAAGGTTGTCTGTGTACATGAGGCAATTGCTACATTGCCCAAAGATTTTTTTATTAGGTTCATAGATTAGTACTAGGCTAACTGCCCTTTTGGGTCATTTGAAGCCTAGCCAGTTACCACATGTGAGAATCAAACCCTGCACCTTGTGTCTTTAAGGTAAATACCTTAACCATTGTCACCCTCCCACTCCCAGATTCATCAGAGAGACAGGAGAGAACACTGGGAGCTGACTCTTGGACATGCCTAAATAAACTACTTTCTTCTAGACAAGTGAGGAAAGTGAGTATAAGAGCTGTTTTTCTCTAAGCAAGTGAGGAAAGTACAAAAACTGTTTTCCTCTAGGTAAAGAGGAAGGTTGAGTGCTGTAGTAATTTGTACCTTATTTAGGGCTAACAACAAGTTCTGAACAAGTGCTGAGCACGAATAAGCAAATTCAAGTGCTAAAACTATTAATCTGTACATGGATTCTTGTGGTAGAAAGGCTACTTAGTGCTTACCACTCTCACTGATAAGCCAGAATGCTTCCCTCCAACACAGAAAGGCTTGGGGGGATCAGAAGCTTACAAACAGTACTGGATACAGCAAATCTGTATCTGGACAAGACCAGTTACAGAAAAGGTGGGAAACAAGTGCAAATGCGGGCTTTTAAACCAGAAAGTTGAAGGAGATGGAAAAACTGCCCAAAAGGCCAATAAACTACAATTTCTGGGCCAGAAACCACTTGAGTGGTAGATAGGCTACCTAGTGCCTACCACTCCCACTGATAAGCTGGAAGGCTTCCCTCCAACACAGAAAGGCTTTGGGGGCTCAGAAGCTTACAAACAGTCCTGGTTACAGCAAATCAGTATCTGTACTACACTAGTTACAGGAAAGGCAGGAAACAAGCTTAGAATTTTTGGGGGGGGATGGAAAGGGAGAAAGGAGAAACAGAAGATAATTCAAAATTAAGGACCTAAATGGCTTGCCCTTCACAAATGTTCTCTCTGTATTAGTGAGCTAGTGACACTAGACTGGAATAGATCTGGGACAGAGCTGAACAGATGGGACTGGTAGGAGTGTCTGAAGTCAAAATATGATCTCACTGTACTATAATTTCTTCTCAATAACAAACAGCATTTCAAATGCCTGGAATGGAAAATAAAACAACAAAATAAAAACTTATTACTTTCAAGAACAGTTTAATACTGGTGATCTCCACACTTAATCCTGGTGGGCTCTGAAGCTCTTCTAGAAGCTGTCAAATACTTCATTACTGTCCAATTTTAAATCTGTGTCACCCCATGATCTTCCTGTATTTTTTTCTAAAAGGAAAAAGGGAATTTCTTAAAAGACAACATTCATGTGGAATGTGTTATTCTATGGACCAACCCAAGGTTTCTGGCCAATGTAGTATTACAACAGAGAGAGAAAACCGTGACTGTAATCCACATGACTGAAGTCTGAATAGCTACTTAGATACTGGAAGTGTCATGGAGGGAAGGATAGGAAATGATTAACTATGACTCACCCATACTGAGATGAGGGTGTAGTGGTTCCAGGCAGTCTTAACTGCCAGTCTAGTGGAAGACACAGGCTATAAGCATATAAAGCAGAGAGAAAGTGCAGTGGACATGGGCTTCAACTACCCACACCAGGGTTTGTAGCTCATGTCCTCTCATTCAAAGGACTGTACATACTCAGGACAGTTCCACTGGTGAAGCAGGTGCTCACACTGCCACCAGTGATGGGGTTATTGCCATACTAGAAAATACCACCATAACTGACATTCTGGATGAAGTGAAACTGTTGGGGGAGGGAGCTACACCAGATAGTTGCCCACTTAGAAAGAGGTAGAGAGGAGGCCACATGGCCCCAGCTGGTGGGGGGCAGATGTACCAAACTGGGTGATATGCACCACCAGTGTTGTGTGCTGGTGCACAGATGTGAGCAGGGGCAGAAGAACCTTCACAGCTGCCTAGATTATGGACCCTCAGAGTTTTCCATGTATTAGGTATACCCTTAGTATGGGGGTGCATGGGCTAAGTCTAAATGGGAGAGGCTTGAAGGTCAGCAGGCATGGGAGCAAAAATGCAGTCCAAAAGTAGTATAAAAAGAAGTTGTGTACTTCCCATAATGTTCCGTCTGTGTTGCACATCTTCATTTATCTTTGACATATGGGTTTGGTTCCAATATCAGAACAGACTCAGCCATTACTACAGCTCACACAGGCCAAAAACTATCAAGTTTCATCTTTACCCACAATCTCTCTGTCCCAATTACCTCAGATCAAGTTAGCAGATTAGAAATAAAGTATAACTAAAGGTGCTTTAATGGAAACCATATCTGTTATGCCTCAATACATGTAAAAACTACTATGAAAGTATCCATTCCACCAAACAATCTTCAAAGGCCAGGGGATGGAAGGAGGGGATTCAAGGATAAATGAAGATGGATAACACAGATGGAACATTATGCTAAGTACATAGTTTCTTTGACATATGGGACAGAGTCCCCAGCTACCTTGGGAGGATTCATGGAAGGATATTCCTGAGCACCACTGAATCAAAACATGCTCTTCCACTAAAGACCAAATCCAATTTGTAATGAATAAAAGAGGTATGGGGAGAAGCCCAGGTAGTCACTGCACGTATATCATTCATTGTAACTTTAGACTGGAACATTGCTGAAGTGGCAACAGATATTGTAGAATGTGCCTTCACTGGTTTAGACAAAGAAAATTTTATTTATTTTTTTCTTCAAACATCTTTATTAAATTTTCACATATGACAAAGGCAGTCTTACATTTATAAAAATGAAAAACACAAAATGATACCACTTTAGTTACAGTTTACATTACAGGTACCACTGAAACAACTGCAGTTGCAAACATTATACATCACTTATAAATCATCCAGTACCTGTCAGTTAAGCTTTATATGGCTCATTCAAATCCTGCCTCTTAAACCTAGTTCCTGTTCTGCATATATTGCTCCCACAATTCCCATGTTTTCCTATGTAGTTTGCGCCTTCCCTTTTCTAAACATCCCAGTTCTATTTGTTTTATCTCTGCTACTATATTCACTACTACTAGTAAAGTCGGTCTAGACTTTGATTTCCATTTTATAGTAATTGTTTTTTTGGCAGCCACCATAATTAGACTCAGCAAGGCTTTACTATGTCTAGGCAATTCCGATTCTGTAGCATAACTAAAAAAAAAAAAATCATCTCCCCAGTTAGTCCAATCTGGTTACCCAGCATCTCCAACAGAGTGGTCTGCAGGGAATCCCTAAAGTCTGCCAGCTCCTTACACAACCAAAAAATATGCTCCTAGTTACCTCTTTCTTGCCTGTCACACCTCCAACATTTGCTGTCCAGCTGAGGAAAAATTATTTGGAGTCTACTTGGGGTACAAAAATACCTATGTAAACACTTCCAGGCAAAGATCCTAAATCTTCTAAACTTTGTTGCATATTTGGGAGATATACATATATCCTCCCATTGTCTTTGTGAATTGCTTATCTAATCTCTCTTCCCAATCCTTTCTAAGCTCCTCCGATTCTTATAATTATCATGCAGTATTTTATATGCTTTACTAACTATTCCTTTTTTAACAGCAGCATCTGTTCTAGATTCTGTTTAAAAACTCTACCAGTGCTGGTCTTTAATTTTGGAGCCCCCTATTTCTTTCTCTTTGCCTATACTCGGATATCAATCCTTGATAATGAAGGCAATCTCTAACCTGCAGTCCAAATAAATTATTGGCCCCTTCCCATTCTAGTACCTTTCCCTTTCTATTTGCTCCCAATACCTTGGTTCCTTTGCTAGTTTTCTCCAATAAATTCCAGCCCCCTCTTACCTATTATCTGCATCTCTGACCACAGTCATCCTTATCGGCAAAATCTCTTTTCTCCATTTTCATGCTGGTTTGGCTCTTAGAATACTCCCTATTTTATGAATATAATACTCTGTATCATTTTGATTATTCTCCTTAAGAGTCTGCATCCAAAATCCCAATCTTTCCTTATTTCTTGAGCTTTCTCATTCCTTTTCACTTTGAATTATTGTTTTTTGGTTGTACTATGTATAAGAGCCTTAACTGTGTTGCTCTAAAATACCCCCTCAAATTAGGTAATCCTAGTCCGCCTTGTTCTATTGGTAGAATCATCTTATCCCACTTGACCCTTGCTGTCCTCCCTTCCCAGATAAAATCTTTCAGTTCTTTTTTAATTGCTATCCACAACTTCTCCAGTTGATAAAAGTATGCCTGACCTGTGTATAAAACTAAAGGGACTAAAAACATTTAATGGGTTGCATCTTAGTATCCATATCAATATAACAAAAAAAGAAGTTATGTCTTACCATAATGTTCCATCTGTGCTGTTGATCTTCGTTCATTCATTACTGATGAGTTATCTGTTCCGTCCTCGGAACCAAGCCAGCCATATATATCAAGCTCACATCAGCCAAAAACTCTCGAGCCAAGGCCCTACCCAGAATGCTCTGCTCCGTTACCCCAGATCGAGTTTGCAAGTTGATAGACAAAAGTAGAGGCTACCTCTGGTCATAACAGACCTGCAATAAAGGAGTATATGACATCAACCAGGAACCTCCAGAGGGGGACAGAGGGTGGGGAGTAATGAATGAACAAAGATCAACAACACAGATGGAGCATTATGGTAAGACATAACTTTATCTGATGATGTTAATGTTCATTCATTCCTTACTAATGGGACAGAGTCCCCCAGCTACCTGTATCCCTGGTTGGCCCTCGTGGAAGGACATTCCTGAGCACCATGGAGGCAAAAGAAGCTCTACCTCTGGAGGGCAAATACAACTTGTAATGAAGAATAAAGGCATGAGATTTGGCCCAAGTCACAGCTGAGCAAATATCATTGAGGGAAGCCTTAGCATGGAAAGCTGCTGAAGTTGCCAGAGACCTTGTAGAATGTGCTTTCACTCTGAGGCAAGGTGATATTGTTCTTGTTGTAGATAAAGGTAATGCAATTTCTCAATCATGATGCCAATGTAACTTTTGAGACAGGATGACCTAGTCTTGGTCAAGAAAAAGTTGGTCTGATTTACGGGTAGATTTAGTTTTGTCCAGGTAGAATCGCATTTGCCTATGAACATCCAGGGAGTGCAGGCAATACTCTCCCTTATTAGAATGATTAGGAAAAAATACTGGAAGGTCAATAGACTGGTTGATAGACCACTCTGACACCACTTTTGGTAAGAAGGAAGAGTTAGTTCTTAGTAATACCCTATCCTTATGGAAGATAAGATAAGGACGTTTAATGCACAAGGCATGAAGTTCTGACAAGTGTCTGTCTGATGTGATTGCAATCAGAAACAAAGTTTTCCACGAGAGATATTTTAAATCACATGAAGACACAGGTTCAAAGAGGGGAGCTGTTAGGGCTTGCAGGACCAAGGCAAAATCCTAAGGTTGTAGTGGTTCTCTAAAGGAAGGTTTTATGTGAAGAACCCCCTTCAAGAAAGTTTTACAGAGTCTATGTGACATGAGCGAAGAATCCTGAAAACCAATGTGGAAATTTGAAATGACAGCTAAATGCACATGAATAGTAGAGGCAGACACCCCAGAGTAGAAAATATGTGATAAGTAATCCAAAACCACTGAAACTGGGACTGATGAGGGGTCTAATTGTCTATTTGCTGCCCATAGAGAAAACCTTTTCCATTTATTGAGATGTATTAGTCTGGTGGATGATTTATGAGATGCAATAAGAATATTGCACACCAGGGAAAAGAGGATTTCCTGTCTGGCAATCATTGGAAGTGGAGAAATCAAGCTGTCAGTTTCAGGGTTGTTATACTGGGGGTGAGTCAGTCGCTGCAGATGGGAGATCAATGTTGGGGATGCATTGAGGAGCCACGGATGATCTAGCAGGTGAGACCAGAGGAAGGGAAACCAGACTTGTCGAGGCCAATATGGAGCAATGAGGATCACTTTGCTTTTCAACTGCCGTGCTTTGTTCAGAAATTGGGAGATGAGGGGGAGAGGAAGATAAGCATACAGTAGACCCAAGGGCCAAGCGTGGACTAGAGTGTCTCTCGGTGACTGTCCCCAAGAGGGGATTAGGGCAAAATAGTTGCTGCACTTTTAGTTGGTTGTAGAGGCAAATAGGTCACAACAGTTGAAAGTTTTTGCCGCTATCACAGGGTTGAGGGACCACTCGTGAGGTTGTAGGATGCACCTGCTGAACTTGTCCGCTATCAAGTTGGAGCTCCCAGGAATGTATGTTGCAACTAGAAAGCAGTTGGACACTATCGCCCATTGCCATATTCTTAAGGCCTCTCAGCATAACAGATAAGACCTGGTGCCCCCTTGCTTGTCGAAGTTCCAGAACACTGACATGTTGTCTGACTGGATTGCAATTGTCCCTGACGGAAGGATAGAATGGAATGCTTGCAACGCTAGTAGCACCACCCTTAGTTCCAGGACATTATTATGCAAAAGGGCCTCTGACTCCGACCAGGTGCCTTGGACCGAGTTTCCCTGACATAGCCCCCCCCCATCAGGGAGGCATCTGTGGTCACCGTGGCTTTCAGCTGATGGAGGCTGAAGGGGTGATACCATTGTTGGGGATTTTGAGATGTCCACTAGAGTAAATCTTGTTTGCATCTCTGAGTTACACTTATCTGAAAGGACAAAGGATGTTGTAGAGGGTACCACTGAGTGAGAAGTAACAACTGAAGGAGTCTCATGTAGAATCTGGCTAGATGAACAATGGTGATTGAGGCTGCCATTGACCCCAAGAGTTGGAGTATGGACTGAACAGAGGATTTGTGATGACAGAGCAGTGGCTGAACCTGATGCCTTATTCTTTGAAGTCTGTGGTCTGGGAGAGATGCTGTGCAATTTCTCACGTCCAACAGTACCCCAATGAATTCTAAAGATTGTGCTGGGGTCGTGTTGGACTTCTGTCAGTTTATAGTGAATACCAGGCTTTGTGCTGTAAGGAAAGTGTAGTGTAGGACTTCTTCCAGTAGACACTTGGTGAGGGTGGTGAAGAGCCAGTCATCTAGATATGGAAATGCCTGGAATCCTTGAAGTCGCAGGTGAGTGATAACTACTGCCATGCATTTGGTGAACACTCTGGGGGCTGTAGAGGGACCGAAGGGCAGTGCTTGAAATTGGTAGTGACTGGCTCCTATGCAGAAGCGGAGGTATCTTCTTGAGCATTTGTCCATTTTTATGTGGTAATACGCATCTTGAAGATCTACAGAGCACATCCAATCATCTTCTTCCAGAAGAGGAAGGATAGACTGAACTGTCACCATCTGGAATTTCTCTGTTTTTACAAATTTGTTCAGTGTGTTGAGATCCAGAATTGGTCTTCAGTCCCCTGTCTTTTTTGGTACTATAAAGAACCTTGAGTAAAAAATGAATCCTATCTGGTCTGGGGGGAGGGGGGACCATTTGGATGACACTTTTTTTGTAGCATCTTCTGAATTTTGTGTGCTGCTGCTTCACTTTGACTGGGTGGAATGTCTGGTAATTCTCTGGATGAGCTTGGGCAAAGATGGAAGGGGATGTGATAGCCTCCAGATATCCGTTGTACCCAAGAGTCGATGGTTATGTTTCGCCAGTTAGGGGGGTACAAGGAAAAATTACCCCCGACCACTTCCAGAGGTGAATAATCAGGCAACACTTCAGGAGCGCTGATAGGGTTGGCCAGAGAAATAATCTCTGGCACCCCGGTTTTGCGGACCTCCTCTGCCCCGAAAGGGGCATCTTCCATTAGAGTTCCCCCCTCTGCCTTTAGAGGAGAACTCGGCACGTGCGTCATGGAAAGAGCCCTGTGATTTTCTGTACCACATCTTCCTGTTCCTCTGATTTCTGGCATAGAATCTTTGCAGAGTGGAGTGTCTGACACCAATGGCAGATAGGGTCTTGCTGTCTTGTTCGCACCTTGCCAGTGTATCTTTAACTTTAGGGCCAAATAAAGAAGTGGCCTCGATGGGGGCATTCATAAAGGAAGCCTTAAAGGAGTCTGCAAAGTCACATCCAGGCATGTCATCTGGTAACTATACCTGCGCCTCCTGCTCCTTCCGTTACATGTGAAATAAAATGCATGAAAGAATTGGAAATGGATTCTACGGTGGCTATCTGAGAAACTACGTTGTCATGGAGCTCATCAGAAGCAGCACCTGCCAAGGTCTGAGAGAGTTGGTTGATAAGATCCCTCTGGAGCCTCGTAAAGTGTGCCAAATAGTTCAAAGACCTTACGGCAAAGATCGATGAACCAAACACATGCTTCCCGAGTCTATCACCCGGGACTCTTTGTTGGGCAGATGGACAGTTTGGCTGTCTTCTGCCAAATTTTTCTTGGTTGCAGCCACCACTACCATGGCATCTACTGGAAGACCTCTTGACCAATGGGGATGCTCAGCTGGGGAGATAAGATCTTGTCAGGCCTCCGCGGTATAGCGTCCAGGATGTCAGGAGCCTTCCATGCATGCTGGATAATGAGCTAGACAAGCTCATCAGCCAGTGGGGTAACCCAGAAGGTAGGGGGCCACGCACGAAAGGCATGCAGGAATACAGATTTCTCTGAGGAAGGATTAGAGAACTTCCAGTCACTCCTCTGTCTAAGGATCTCAAGGATGTCACCAAAAAATACCTCATCAGAGGGTGACCATGTGGACATTTCCCCATCATTAAAGTCTGTATCTTCGGTCAAAGATTCCTCAGTGGAGTCCATGTGCTTCCTCTTGCATGAAGCCTTGTGAGGTACTTCCTCAGTGGGAGGTTCTGGGGAAGACTGCAAAGAGGGAGTCTCCTGAGGGGAGAAACTTGAGGCCCTTGTGCCCAGTGTCCAGCGGTTGTGGCTTGTGAGAGTTGTGGCACAGAGGGGGAGAGGACTCCGACATGAGGGGTTAGCCAGCGAAGGCAAGCGCCCTCTCCATGGCCTGGAAGGCCAGCCCTCCCAAAGAGGGATGGGAGCCCGAAACAGAGCACAACAACCTTAGAACCGGGGTCACACCCTGCCCCAATGAGCCGACCCCTAGACCAGGAGTCTCAAGAGGACTGTGAAGCACGAGAATGGGAGGATTCCTGGAGGGTGCCATAGAAAAACTTTGGTGTGGAACCAAGAATGCCCTCCCCCATGGCACAGCCACTAGCCTGAGAACAGCCCGATGCCCAGTGCACTGAGGGCCACAAGGATGACTCTGGCGCCAAAGTGAGATCCACTATTGGGATCGGAGGGAGGGAAGCTGCTTTTGGAGGAATGGGCTTTGATGCTTGGGTGGAAGTTGAAGGAGTGTACATTGGGAGTTTGAGGAGAAATATGTTCACCTGAAGGAGGGAGCATAGGTTTAGATGATTGATAGACCCCTGGCCACAAGCAACTAGTCAACAAAGTCGCAACATCTTGTTCAGAGAGGCTCCTGGTTGACCTCCGAGAAACCTGAAGGCTATTCTGGCCTTTCTAGAGAAAGGCTATACTGGCTACCAAGAAAGGGATCCAAAGAAAGACAGTATTTGGTCCTTGCTAATTCAAGTGGTGCAGAGCCCAGAACCGAGAACCGAGGATGTCTGCACAGAGGAAAATGGTGACGAAGTAGTCTGCGTTGACGAAGGCAGCGCCATAGAAGTCAAAGGTGTCTGCACCATAAAGGCAAGTGTCTGTGCCAATGGGTACGGTGCTATCAAGGAAGGTGTCTGCACCGGTAACAAAGACAGTGCCAAAAAGGACTGCACCAAAGAGCATGTTGGTGCCGAAAGTGTCTGCACCGTGCAGGGCAGTACTGTCAGACTTGGGGCTGAAGGGGATTGTACCAACGGTGTTGAAGGAGACTATACCTGCAGGGACGGTGCCAGTAAGGGCTGTGATGGAACTGTCTGAGCCGTCTGCCGGTGTTGATAAGGAGGACATGGCTGGAGCAAGAATCAACAGGGGCAGAGCCATGCCTGGCATCAAAAGGGTCACAGGTGGCAGCACCAGAGTAGCAATTTTCACTTTTTTATGAGTAGACTCCCTGCAGTTTCCAGAAGGAGATTAAGTGAGCGACCTCGATGAGGAACAGGAAGAATGCCTCTTACAGGGTTTAGCAGGAGGGGGTGAGCCCTCCGACCCAGAGATAGTCTCACAGAAAGGAGATTTGAGAGGACCTTTCAGGATTAACTTGTTCTTTCTCTCATTAACAGTCCTGGTTGAAACATTTCTATAAATCCCACACAAGGGATCCACAGTAATGTGGGAGACAAACAATAGACACAAGTCATGGCCATCGGAAAGCGGTAACTTACGACCGCAATTGTTACACTGTTAAAACCAACACTACTTTTCTTGTCTGACATGATGTGGAGAAGAATGACAGTACTAAGAATAAGAAAGGCTACCCAGAATGGTAAGAAGAGAGAGAAGGAAGGAAGGAAGGATTACCAACGATGGTAATGAAGAATTACCTCAAAGGTAAGAAAAGGGTAATAAAGGGAAAAAGACTAAAGGGAGAGAGTCTTAAATATATGATAGGGTAGGTGAATAATAAAGGTAACTAATTGAAAAATGTTTAAAGTAGTAACAATATATAAACTTTCAAAAATTATTCACTCAGCAGACAGAGTGGCTTAACACAACATGGCAAACGAGATCTGGGGTAAGAGGGAGCAGAGGATTCTGGGTAGGACCTTGGCTCGAGCATTTTTGGCTGACAACAGCTTGATATATGGCCGGCTTGGTTCTGAGGATGGAACTGATAACTTATCAGTACGGAATGAACTAAGATAAACATCATCAGATCTTCCAGTTTCTCAAATTTTGTATCATCTCCTGTTTAGTCTCTTCCCACATATCCTTAGCTGCCACCACAGAGTAATTTCTAATCCATACTCCTGAATACTTCATTTTATCACATCCCCATAAGTACGGATATTGTGGGACCAATTTGTGTGTAGGTACACAATTTACCACTACTGCCTTTGTTTTAGCTTCATTAATTTTACATTCCGAGAAGATCTGAAGCCATCTTAAAATGTTCCACAACACTGTAATATCCCTTTCTGGTTTTATCATGTATAAAATAATATCTGCAAATAAAGCCAGCTTTTTCTGACTATCATACCAATTATATGCTTGAATTTCTGAGTCCCTTATTTTCTTTGCCAAAGGTTCTAAATATAATGCAAACAAAGGTGAAAGCGGACAACCCTGCATGGTTCCTCGACTCAAGCAGAAATGATCGGAGAGGACCCCCACCCACTTTAATTCACGCCTCCAAACCCTCATATATTCTTCTAATCAACCTTATAATTGTATCAGAGAAAGCGAATGCTTCAATTGCCCTGCTCATGAAGTCCCAGTCTACTCTGTCAAATGCTTTCTTTGTATCAAGACCCAGCAATAAAAGTGATACTTTTTTACATTCTGCTTCCCTCTGGATCTTCAATGTTCTGTTAATATTGTTAAATCTGCCTCCCCTACACAACACCACACTGATCCTTATCTATTAATTTTGATATGACTTTTGCCATTCTTTTAGTCATTATAAACAAACACTTTATAATCTTGGTTTAGTACTGAAACAGGCCTGTATGAAGCTGATCTGATGGATCTTTACCATCTTTAGGTATTTCCATTACCACTGCCTTTTTCCAGGATGCTGGTATTTCTCCTCTTAAAATACTG
Source organism: Protopterus annectens (assembly GCF_019279795.1). NCBI lineage: Eukaryota > Metazoa > Chordata > Ceratodontiformes > Protopteridae > Protopterus > Protopterus annectens. The sequence continues at coordinate 478,902,044 of NC_056748.1, forward strand.
TTAATTAAAACCCCCCTCCTTTAAACCTTTATCCATTTTTTTCCCTCCTAACTTCCAAACTTCCACAGGAATACTATCTATTACTGGGGACTTTCCTGTAGATTGTTTATACATAGCCATTTTTATCTCATACCTTCCTATCCTGTTAGTAATTAAGCCTCATCTACCTCTAACTCTGGCATATTAAATGCTTTCATAAACACTTCCATTTGTACCTTTTCTTGATTTCCATATTTCTCTGCTTTTACAAATTTTCATAAAATTTCCAAAGTATTTATAATACTTCTACAGGGTCTCTTGTTATCTTCCTTGTTTTAGGCTCCCTAAGCTTAGTGACTGTCCTTTCCACTTTCTGCTGCCTGAGTTGTTGTGCTAAAAGTTTTTGTGCTCTAGAATTATCATAAAAAAATAGTTACTTAACAGCAGTCTTTCTAAACGTGTGCATATTACCGATGTAACCCTTATTTTCTGTTTAGCATTCGGTAATTGCTCCTTTTCTTGTTCTGAGAGATTCCCCCATTTTCCAATACTTTAACATTTGTCAATCCCTCTGAATAATTGTTACTGTTTAACCACATCTCCCTTTCTTTTATTTGCAACCTAGTTTTAAACTCCACTTTAATTTTATCCTTCTTAGATATGATTCAGAAGATAATTACATCTTCTCTAGTAACTCCTGAATTAATTCCACAACCCATTCCTTACATTCCTCTCCTTTCAACCGATAAGTGGGAAAGAATCAGTGTCTCATTTTCATTTCATTACCTTGCGTTTTTATTTTAATTATTAGTACATGATCTGAAATAATTATTGGGTGTGTTTCAAGACCATTAATTAAATGCACATGTTCCTGTGAGATATAAAATCTATCTAGCCTAGCCCACTTTTGTATCTTGGTGAGTAATATGTAAATTCACTCTGAACGCCTACATCTTCCATGCCAATCATTTTCATAAATTTCTTCAAAAATCTACCCTCCTTTGTTATATTTTCCCTTCTAAGCCCCCCAGACACATATTCACTGTTGCAAACCAAATTGCAGTCTCCACCTACAAGTAATATTCCTTGCTAAAAGTGGATTATTTCTCCTAAAATTTTCTTAAGCTCCATTATAGCAGTTTTAGGGAGATGTAAATACATGCCAATGTAATCCTCCTCCCTAGCCAGTAGCCCCTTAGTACTATGGCTCTTCCATTATCTTTTTTTTTTTCTCTTCTATCACTATTGGAGCTCCTCTTGCAGTTAATATAAGTACTCCTCTCTTCCTTTGCCCCAACTATTCCACTGAATAACCATCCTGAAAACCTTTCTTTATCAAATTCACATGTTCAGTTCTTTCCAGGTGTGTCTCCTGTAGCATAGCTATTTGCACTCTACATTTTTAATATAATTCACTACTCTTTCTTTTTTATATTTATCTGTAAGACCCTTCAGATTGAAAGACATTACAGAAAGCATAATTTTCTTATATGGTTATTATTACCACTTTTTATGCATAACTGCTGTTTTGCTAAATGTGTACTTCCAACTTTTATTACATATATATACTTTTCGCCAGGTTGGTTGTTTCATGTCATATCCATTTGTGCCTTACATAACTTTTTGTTTTTTTGAAAGCCCTCAAACAGAGCAACCCCCCCCCCAAAAAAAAAAAATGCTCAAACCTATGGACTTAACACACACAACTATACACATCTTCAAATATTGAAGTTTTTGCTTCCTAATAAGAACACAAGTTCGAAGTTGATAGCTACAGAGATCAGCTAAAGTTAACCAAAATTAAAGGTTAGTCATGCTAAGACGCATGATACAGCCTGTGCTATTAGTAAGTGCTGCTTGATTTTGTACATCTTTATAACTCTCCCACTTGAGAAAACATGATTGCTTTCAGTAAACACTTTCTCCAAGCCACTTCTCTTTAACGGTCTTCTATTAACATGCAAAACTGTTAAGGGTATCTTGTTTATCAGAAAAAAGCCTTACAATATTCAGTATTCTTTTTCATTTACATGCTTTGTAATAAACTTGTTACTGGATAACACCTAAGGTTTTTACCTAGTTACTTCCCTATGCAAGCATGGGAAAAAACACACTGACGTTTTCTTTTCTCATACTCTCTTAACCAGACCCTTCTGCTCTACCTCCATCTCCTCATTTTTTTTTTCATTGCATGTCTACATTTCTCAAAACTGAACAAAGAAACAGAAGGGTGAACTAAGAAGAAAACAAAAGCATCTGTTTATCTTAGTATATCCATTGCATTAACAAAAAAAAGAGAACTTTACTTCAAGTCTGTTTTTTATTTATCTTTAAAGCTGTCACAACTGGGAAAACCCCCTGATTATTTTCAAGGAACAAGAGGGGAGGAAAAAACACACATTTACAATCCCCACTACACCCACAAATAACCTGAAAAGAAAACCATGCAACACAGATACCCTCTCTTCCCCAGCCCAAAGCATTTTTCTGAACATTAATGATGAAGTAGGACATATACTTTAGAGTCGCCCACTCAGCAAACAAATTTTTAAGTCCACTATTCCAGATGTTCCTGTTCTGTCATATTTCACAAATACAATTACTGCATTGTAATCCCACATTAAGCTACTGATTTTATTACTGTTCTTCTCTATCACCCAAATCCTGTCTGTTTCATTTCTAGCATACTCTCGATTCTTCTAGTCAACACTCGTGCTCCCTTCCTTCTCTCCAACATTTGCTGTTGAAATACTGGAAAAGGTTTCACAATTGCAGTCTCTCAGATGTCTTTATTACCAGAGGAACAAGAAGCCAAATCTCCTCCTGTTTCACAGCTCAATTTTTGTTGGACAAACTTTTGTATTTCCTCCTTAGCATGCAGTTCATCAAAAAATGATTTTGTCCCTCCAAGGAAGAATACCTTGAAGACAGCTGGATATAGCAGTTTGAATCTCACACCTGCATTTTGACATTCTCTGAATAGTGGAATGAATTTACTTCTCTTTTGCCTGGTGCACAATGTGTAATCATTCTCCACAAACACTCTGTTGTCTCCTACTTTTAGTATTTTGTCCTTCTGCCACAGTTTTGACAAAATCAACTATTTCTGCTGGTAGGATTCCATCCTTACTATTAAAGGTGTAGGTTGCTTTCTTACAGCTAAATTTGGAGCATACACACAATACAAGTCCTACTGTGGAATACCAGTCCAATTGCTTGTTTGTGCTTCAATAAATTTAATGTAGTCCATTTCTTCCAGCTTCTCTGGTATAGCTGAAAATCTCAAGTTGTCCCTAAGTGCTCTGTTGTCTATTTTTATTATTTTTGGAAACATCTCTTCTTGTGCAGTTTCATAGCCAGCCTTTCATCATTTCGACCTCTGATTTTTGCAGCTTTCTCATCTCATCTGAATATCTATTTAAAGCTTCTTTTGTTTGTGTTGATATAGTCTATCGGTGTTTTGTTTACTTTAACCAGGTCTGTATGCAGTTGTCTTATATCATCCTGTAGGTCACTGGATGTCATGTCTGAAGGTTGCATTACATTTTGCTCAACAGCTGCAGAACTCTTCCTAGTCAGTGTTTCTTCCTCACTTTTTGTAGCTGATTTTTTCCAGGTCTTCTGCATTTCTTTATTCCTGGTAACCAGGCAGTGTACTTATTAGCCAGTCACTGAAATTCACCCATAAACACGTCTACTGGCCTTCTCTGCTGAGTTTCTGTTTTTACACTGGGAGAGCTAGAAACAAGCATTACTCAATGTGCAGCCATCTTCGAACTCCCCATACCAATTTTATTTTTGTCATAAATAAAGAAAAATGCAATCCTTGAGCCATCTGGCTAAGGTCATTTTGCTGACAGGTTTACCAAAACTAGCACTTGAAAAGGACAAATAGTTGGTCAGACTTTCTGATGTCTTTAGCTCTGTGAAGATAAAAGTGTAATTGTCTGTGAACATCTAGTGAATGCAAAAGGTATTCACCTCTGGAAAGAATACCAGCAAATTAATAGAGTATTTGATATTAGACTCTCACACCATTTTAGGTAGAGATCAGGGGTTTGTTTGTAAGGTAAGGCTATCTTTGTGAAAAATCAGATAAGATGGTTTACATAAGGCCTGCATTTCTGAAATTCTTCTAGCAGAGGTTATTGCCAACAAAAATAATGTTTTCCATGATAAATACTTCAGATCACAGTCCACATATGGTTTAAAGGGAGGATATAAGGTTGTTTGCAGCACTAAGCAGAGGCCCCAAACAGAAGTAGAATCTTTGAAAGGGGTTTCAGCAAGAGTGTCCCTTTTAAAAATGCCTTACAGAGTCTATGAAAAGCCAAGGAGCGTTCTTCCTAACCATCATGGAAGTTTGAAATTGCTGTTAGTTGAATTCTGATGGTAGGGGAAGCTCTTGCATTAAAAAGAGAGACTAAGAAGTCTAAAATATTTTCAGTAGAAGCAGAGAATGGGTCAGACTCTCTTTTATGAGCCCAAATGGTAAATCTCTTCTATTTACTACTTTATAGTCTCTAGGTAGAAGGCTTATGAGGAACTAAGATAATTTTGCATACTGAGGAAGAAAGGTTAAGATGCCTGGCAACTAGTAAACGAAAAAAGGCTGAAGCACAAAGCTGAATCCCAATCTATAGAAAGTGCTTTCATCCTCAAAGGATAGGACTTCATCAGAATAAAAAAAACAGTGCACCAGACCAACTTAAATAGTACAAACCCTGCCCATCAATTAAATCTAGATGCCAAAAATCAGGGCAAAGTAACTGCTGCACTTGTTTAAGGGAGAAGCAAACAGATCACAGCAGACCTGGTCCCACTGATGGAAAACCTGTCACTTTTGGACTGAGAGACCACTCATGAGGCTGGAGAAAACATCTGCTCAGTTTGTCTGCTATCACACTGGAACTCTCTGGAATGTGCGTCACTATCAGAAAGTGGTTGGAAGAGATCGCCCACTGCCACACTCTGACGGCTTCTCAATAAAGGGGGTAAGACTTGGTTCCTCCCTATCTGCTGATGTATCAAACTACTGACATATTGTCTATTTGGATTGCAATTGTTCCCAGAGGAAGAGCTGAATGAAAGTCATGTAATGCTAAGCACTTAGTTCCTGAACAGTGATATGCAAGTTGGCCTCTAAGAGGGACCAACTGCCTTGGACATTCTTGCCCAGAAAATGCCCCCCACCCCATCTGGGAGGCATCCATGATCATTATGGCCTTAGGCCCAGAAAGATGAAGGGGCAGCTCATGACAATTTCTTTGGAATGAATCCACCAAAGTAGATCCTTCCTGCAATGACTAGTGATTAAAATCTTGTCTGATATGGGCTGGTATAGCATGGACCATTCAGATGCCAATAGCCATTTTAGAATCCTCATGTGAAATCCAGCTAGAGGAACTAGAGTTACTGTCTCTGCCATCGAACCTAGAGCCTGCAAGATTAGTTGAGTGGGTACTTTCTTTCTGTGGATTGTCTTCTGGAGGAAAGGATGCTATGGTTGATGTCATATTCAGTACTGACCCTATAAACTCCAAGTTCTGAGTTGCAGTCAGTTGGGAATTTTTGTGATTTACTGTTACTCCTAGGTATGCACAGGTCTTGAGAATATAATCCGTGCCTCTATCAATCGATGCCTGGTTGGAGCGGTAATGAGACAGTCCAAGTATGGAAACACCTGGAATCCCTGTAGTCTCAAGTGAGCTGCTACTACTGCCATATATTTGGTGAAAACCCTGAAGCTGTGGTGAGGCCAAACAGCAATGCTCTGAATTGGTAGTGACTGGCTCCCAGCTGGAAGTGGAGGAATCTTCTGGAGCATTTGTCCATTTGTATGTGGTAATATGCATCCTGAAAAATCTACTGAGCACATCCAGTCATCCTTTCTCAAAAATGGAAGAATGGAGTGTACCGTGCCCATCCAGAATTTTGTTTGTTGAACTGATTTGTTCAGCACTCTGAGAAACACAATTGGTCTTCAGTCCCGTGTCTTTTTTGGCACTAAAAAGAATCTTGAGTAAAATCTGGATCCTCTCTGGTCTGGTGGAAATTCCTAGATAAATTTTTTGTCTAGTAGCTTTTGAATTTCTAAAACTGCTGGTTCCCTCTGACTGGGTGGAACATCAGGGTTTTTCTTGCAGATGGGGGGAGGGTTGGAAAAGGGTACGGTACAACGTCTGGATATGGTCTGTTGCACCCAAGAATCTGTTGTTACATTTTGACAGTGACCTTGGTACAAGGATAAGCATCCTGTGATTGCATCCAGAGGAAGACAATTGGGCTTCCTTTCAGGAAAGCTGAAATGGCTTATCTGGGAAGGAGTCCCTAAAGCCCTGATTCTGTGGATCACCTCTGCCACATGGAAGGCATCTTCCATTGTAGGTCCCCCCTCTGCCCCTCGTAGAACTGGTACCACCTATGTCCTGGTAAGACCCTTGGGATTTTTTGAACCACATTTTTCCACTGCTCCTCTGATTCCTGAAAAAGGATCTTTGGGGAGCGGAAAAAACATACACCTACTGCAGAAAGGTTCTTAACATCCTTTTCACACCTGGATAATGTCTCTCTAACCTTTGAGCCAAAAAGCGATGATCCGTCAAAAGAAGCATTGATGAATGAAGACTTAAATGATTTTGCAAAGTCACAAAGGTGCATTCAGATGAGTCTCCTTATGGGCTACACCTGAACCCGCCACTTGGGTAATCCCTTTGGCTGCATGCACAATGAGCCTCATGGACGAATTTGACATGGACTCCAGTGTGGCCAACTGGGAAGCAACCTTTTCTTGGACTCCCTCAGTAACAGCTCCAGTGAGGGTATCTGACAACTCCTTGATCAGATCTCTTTGGAGTCTGGTAAAACGTGTCAAGAAATTCAAAGACTTTAATGTGAAGACTGATGAAGAGTAAACCCACTTCGCAAACCTATCCATTGCCCAGGACTCTCTATTGGGAGGATGGATAGAGGAACTTTCATCAGCCAGTTCCTTTTTAATGGCAGCTGCAATGACCAAGGCATCTACTGGCAAACCTTTAGCCCAGAATTGCTTGTCCTCAGAAGTGGATAGAATTTTGTCTGGTCTCTTGGGGATAGGTTCATTGGTGTCTGGCACCTTCCACACCCAGTGTGAGATCAACTGAATGAGCTCATCAGCAGGCTGAGTCACCCAAGAGATAGACAGCCGGGTACCAAAAGCCTGCAGGTACACAGACTCCTCTGAAGAATTTTGGGACTTTCAGTCTCCCCTCTGTTTTAAAATTTCCAGGATGTCTCCAAAGGAGACATCATCAGGCCTGACCTTGGGAACCCTTCCCCTTTATCAAAATTGGTGTCTTTTGTGACAGATTCCTGTGGGGAATTTAAGTGCTTCCTCTTGCACTTTTTCTTCTGATGAACCTCCTCGGGGGGGGGGGTCTGGTTAGGTATCAGAAGAGGACAGAACATGAATATTTGGGTCCTGTGAATTCAGTACTTGCTGCCCCACTGGAGACAGGTCGAATAAGACAACGTGAGGAGGGGATTTGCTCAGAGACAAAAGGGAGCCCAGAGCCAAGAAAGACTGCCTTGGAACCATGGTCACTCCTTTCTCCGATGACAGAGCCCCCGGGCAGAAGCCAGTGTTGAGCTGACCTTGCCGAAGCTTCAAGGAACTGAGATGGTTCCGAAAAAATTGGAGTCAACCCCAGCTCCTCGGAGCTAACAGCACAGATGTGGCCCTGGGAGGTCTCTGGATCTGATAGAGCTGAAGAACTCAGGGAAATAACCAGATCCAAAGGCAGAAATATCTCTGGAGCCAATACAGTCAGCGCTGGAAGGCTCGGAGCTGACATCTCTAAAACCTTGAAGTAGGTAAAGGGATTAAAGCTGAATTGGTTCAGAGACCACATGAATCTCAGGGAGACTTCTGGTGGAATGAATAGAGGCTTGAGGAGGAGATTTTAGTCTCTGTAAAAAGACCTCAGGCAACTTGCCAGCATAAGGGTCAACAGAAGGTGAATAATCCACTCTTGGCAAATCAAGCTGTTGAACTGTTTGCATCAATGTAGTCGGTGTCGAAGATGAGGTGTCCAGAGTCAATAACTGACTCTCATGTTGAAGATTCTGTGAACATTTTAGGAGTCAAAACAGTTGTAGGTACTGATAACTTTACTGGCACTGATGTTTTGGATTGACATTCCATCAGATCCCAAAGTGCTTTGTGGAGTTGATGATTTTTGCTTTCTGTGAATCAGTTCCAAGAAAGATAATAGCACTGATGACAAGCTCCTCTTTTTAGACTTTCTAAAGATGATGAAAAGAAAGGGGGAAAAAAGAAGTTATGTACTTATCATAATGTTCCATGTGTGTTGTCCATCTCAACCTTTATTCTCATTGATGGGTTGGATCTGATCCATCTCAGCCATTTCAAAAGCTTGAGGTCTTCAGCAAAGCACGTGGGCATCCTTCTTTACCCATAATGTAACTCTTTAGCTTCCTCAGATAGTGCTCTTATAAAGGTAAAATAAAAAAGTGTGTGTTTGTGTGTATATATATATATATATATATATATATATATGTGTGTGTGTGTATATATATATATATATATATATATATATATATATATATATACACAGATATATATACATACATATGTGTGTGTGTGTATATATATATATATATATATATATATATATATATATATATATATATATAGAGAGAGAGAGAGAGAGACAAACACATACAAAGAAATAGGACATCAATTCTGAGGCTATATAGTCCTATAGTACCCAATTTATACTACTTGGTCTCCCAGGAGTATAGGCAAGGGGTATGAAGGGAGGGTTGTGAGAACAAAGGTCAAGATGGACAACACACATGGAATGTTATGGTAAGTAAATAACTTCTTTATGTGATGTTATCAATCTCACCTTTATTCTCATTGATGGGACCACATCCCAAGCAACCTGACTCTTGGGTGGCTCATGCGAGACTATTCCTCAGAACCATAGAACCAGAAGAGGCTCTACTCCTAGAGGCCAAATCTACTTTGTAATGAGTAATAAAGCTATGAGGTTTTGCCCATGTCTCTGCAGCAGAGATATCATTCAAAGATAACCTAGCTTGGAAGGCTGCAGATGTGACTATCAAGCTGGTGGAATGAGCTTTAACAGGATTTGGAAGGGCTCTATTCTTAGAATTGTAAATATAGGAGACATATATATATATATATAGGTTTACTATCATAAATTCGAAAGTAAAAATAAATAATGTCTTTATTTTTGAATTTATGCATTGAAAATGAACATTTTCGAATAATAGTAAAGTCGACAACAAGGGTGTATTGTCGAAAATGTCGCTTGCGACATTTACGGCGATACACAGCACGCCCACCCTTCCCATAATCACCTACCTACCTAACCGAAACACACAGTTATGCAGGGGGGCTGCGCCTGCACCTGTGGGGGCTGTGCCCCCCACACCCCCTAACTTAATATTCCAACTCCGAGATCGCACTACAGTGAGGAAAGGGATGCATTTCCCTAACCGCACTGTACCGCGATCCCCTCCCATGAGCGAAAGTTAGAATTGCGAATGCACAGTTCATTCGCAATGCAAACCTTCACTCATGTCACCTGCCGTAATATGAAGTATTCGAACATCTGATGTTCGAATACTTCATAGCCGTGCAAATGCACGTCGACATAATGATAGCAAACCATATATATATATATATATATATATATATATATATATATATATATATACACACACAGAGAGAGAGAGTAAGCCATTTTGATAAGGTAACTTTGGTGACTGGTTGACCTTTTCTAATAGCTGAATAAGAAATAAAGAGCTGATCTGATTTTCAAATTTCTGAAGTTCTATGCAAGTAGAAATGTAACTGCCTATGAGCATCTAAAAGGTGCAGTGAATATTCTCCTTTATTTTGAAAATTTGGGAAGAAAACTGGCAGCTCAATAGATTGGTTTAGGTTACTTTCCAACACAATCTTTGGTAGAAATGAAGGGTTAGTGCATAAAGAAACTCTTTCCTTATGAAAAACTAGGTATAGGGGCTTGGTATACAAAGCTTGCAATTCAGAAACTCTTCTGGGTGAAGTAATAGCCACTAAAAAGAGCATTTTCCAGGACAGAGATTTCAAATCACATGTAGCCAATGGTTCAAAGGGAGGACCGATAATGTTTGATAAGACAAAATTCAGATCAAAGGGCAGTGTTGGGATTTTTATATGGGGGTCGTATCATAGTAGTTCCTTTTAAGAAAGCTTTACAAAGTTTGTGAGACATGATTCCAGAACCATGTTCTCCCACATGGAAATTTGAAATGGCTGCCAAACTGAGCTCTAATAGTGGAGCAGCAGCTCTTTCATTGAAAGGTTGAGAAAAATTCTAAAATAGAATGTACAGGTGCAGAAAAAGGATCTGATTATCGCTGGCCCATGTAACAAATCTCTTCCACTTACTCTTGTACAATTTACATGTAGATGTTTTATGGAAAGATAACAAAATGTGTGACTGGGGAGGAAAGGAGAGGAAACCTAGTGATCAGGGGAACTGGAGCAGCCAAGCTGTTCATTTGAGATTGTCCAAGTTGGAATGAACCACTCCTGACAGATGAGTCAGGTCTAGAGCATGGTCCAGAATTCATGGTTCATCCCGAAAGTGAGGCTGAACAAAGGGAAACCAGATTTGATGAGGCCAATCAGGATTATTATAGTCTCCAACAAACTTGCTTTCTACAAAACCATGGGAATTAGAGGGATTGGAGTAAAGGCATAAAGAAGTCCTGGAGGCCAATCGTGAACAAGTGCATCCCTTGGTGACTCCCCCATGGGAAGGATCAGGGCAAAGTAGTTGCTGCATTTGGCATTGGTGGGCAATGCAGAGAGATCACAGCAGGGCTGGCCTCATATCCAGAAGATCCCTTCTGTAACTTTCTGACTGAGGGACCACTCATGAGGCCATAAAATGGCCCTACTCAATTTGTCTGCAATCATGTTGGATTTCCTTGGGATGTGCGTTGCTATCAGAAAGTGGTTGAAAGCCATTGCCAGACCCTCAGAGCTTCTCGACAAAGTGGGGCAAGATCTGTTTCCCCCCTGTTTATGTACCAGACTAAAGACATGTTGTCCAACTGGACTGCTATCGTTCCTACAAGGAGATTGTCTTGAAATGCTCGCAAAGCTAAAATGATCACCCTCATCACCAGGATGTTTATGTGCAAATGAGCCTCGTGTTCCTGCCAGATGCCTTGAACTGTCTTCCTTAGATAATGAAACGCCACCCCATCTGGGAAGCGTTCATGGTCATCGTGGCCTGGGGTTGAGGGGGGATGAAGAGACGGCCTTGATACACTAAGGGAGAGTGAATCCCCCCATTGGGGATCCTTTTTGCAGGAGTTGGTTATTATGATTTTGTGTGACACTGGAAGTTCCAGGATTACCCACTGTGCAGAAAGTAACCATTGAAGTATTCTCATATGAAGAGAAGCTAGGGGAATGAGTATGACTGACGCATCCATTTTCCCCCAATATCTGAAGAACCAGTGTTGAGGAAACTCGCGTCTTCCTGATTAACAATCTTACATAATGTCAGAGATCTTCTAGTCTGTCTTGTGGGAGTCTTTCCCACCAGTATGGTTATGTTCATCTCTGCTCCTATAAAGACCAAGTTTTGACATAGCTCTAGAAGAGATTTTTCATAGTTTCCTGTAATACCTAGGGAGGAAGAGAGTTGCAGAGTATAGTCCCTGGCTTGTAGCAGAAGATGCTTGGTCGGGGCAGTTTTGAGCCAGTCGCCCAGATATGGAAACACCCAGAATCCTCTGCGTCTCAGCTGAGCCGCCACTATGAACACTCTGGGGGCTGCAGTGAGACCAAAGGGCAGAGCCCGAAACTGGAAATGACTGGCTCCTAGCCAGAAGCCCAAGTATCTTCTGGATTGCCTTTCCATTCAATTGTGGTAGTACCCATCCTGAAGGTCTACAGAGTACATCCAATTATCTTTTTCCAGGAATGGAAGCATCAGCTGCAGTGTCACCATCTAGAACTTGGTCTTTTTCACAGATTTGTTCAGATTGCAGAGGTCCAAAATAGGTCTCCAGTCCCCTGTTTTCTTTGGAACTAAAAAGAATCTTGAGTAAGTTCCAGATCCTCTCTGGTCTGCGGGGACTTCTTTGATGACTCTTTCTTGGCAACTTTTGAATTTCTAATGTTGCTTGTTCCTTCTGAATGGGTAGAACATCTGGGAACTGACTGGTTTATGGGAGCGGGGTAGGAGACTGGGATGATATATCCTCTGAATATCATGTCCTGCACCCATTTGTCATTTTTTTGCCAGGTTTCTCAGTGCAGGGACACTTGACCCCTGACTGCCTCCAGAGGAGAGCAGTTAGGCACTCCTTCATGAGTGCTGGAAAGGTCTACCAAAGAAAGATTCTCTGGAGCCCTGATTCTGCGGGCCTCCCCTGCCACGAGGGTGACGTCTTCCATTATTGTTTCCCCCTCTGCCTCTATGGGAACTTTCACCTAGTGTGTCCTGGAAAGACCTTTGTGACTTTCTGAACCACCTTTTCCCACTACCTCTCTGACTTTTAGGGAAGGGTCTACTAGGTGTGTAAAAATGCACTCCAACAGCAGATAAGGTCTTGCCTTCCTGTTCACACCTGGTAAGAGTCTCTTTAATCTTAGGCACGAAAACAGAAGTGCCATTAAAAAGGGAGTTAAAGGAAGACTTGAAGGGTTCTGCAAAATTGAAAGGTGCATCCAGACCTGTCTCCTGCGAAAGATGCCTGAACCATCCACCCTACTTGTTCCACCTGCTGCATACAATATCAGCTTCATGGATGAGTGGATGACTGAATTTAGGGTGGCAAGCTGAGCATTGAATTTATCTGCCACTGCATCAGCTGCAGCTCTTTGGAAGGAGTCAGAAAGCTCCTTTAACAGATCCCCTTCCAATACTGTGTAGTGGGCAAGGTAGTTCAGTGACTGTAAGGCAAAGGTTGCTGACAAAAAGATGCCCTTCCCATATATATCCATGGTCCTTTAATCCTTATTCGAGGTATGGATAGAGGAAATGGTCTCAGACAGCACAACTATGGCATCAACTACTACACCTTTTGTCAAAGAAGTCTTGTTTTTAGGGGCTGTAATGTATTTATTTGGACTTCTAGGAGTATGTTCTATGGAGTATGTTGTCTCCCAAGCCTTCCAAGAGATTAACTCAACAAGATCATCAGAAGGAGGGGTCACCCAAGAGGTTGAAGGGCGAGACCCAAAGGACTTCAGGTAAACAGACTCCTCAGCCTAAGGAGAAGTGGACTGCCAGTCACCTGCTTTAAAAATTCCAGGATGTCACCAAAGGAGACATCTTAAGGAGGAGACCATGGGGACTCTTCTGCTTCATTGAGGTCAGTATCAAATGTGAAAGACTCCTCCAGGGAGTCAAGATGCTTCCACTTGCATGTTCTCTTCCAAGGGACCTACTCAGTGTGATATTCTGGGGATATTTCAGAAGAGGGGAGAGTCTCCTGCTGGACATCCTGATGCCTGGGGTCTCTGCAGTCCTGTGGAGAGGGTATGCAAGAAGGCAAAGACACCTGCATGGATCTAGGAGGAAGATCTGAGGGAGATTGTGTTTCAGACTGTGTAGTAGTCAAAACCCTCCTCAACTTCAAAGGCAATCCGCCACTGCTCTGAAGAGCTCCCCTGATCTGACAAATGGGTTGTTGGGGCCAATGGAACCTCCAGAGCTGAAGTCAGAAGCTCCAAAGCAGAGGTAGGAGCTGAACTCACCAGTGCTGAAGCCCCCAGAGGCAGGGTCAGATAGAGAGAGATCCGAACCAGCTTTAAGAACCCAACCGAAAAGTGTCAGCTCCTAGAGGTCTCCTGCTCCAACTGGATGGAAATGCTCGAGGCAGATACTAGATCCAAGGAGCAAATGGGTCCCGGACAAGACACAGACAAAAGCTGGATGTTGGAATCTTCCGGCTCTAAAATCAAGGGACAGATCGGAGGAGGAGCAGGCGCTGAGGGCAAGATTGTGTCTAATCAGATTGCTTTGAACTCTGATCCAATATTAATTTGGCCAAAGCCAGTGTCTTTAGCAGCTTCTGCACCACCCTATCCACATCTTTATTGGACAGACTCCTGGTGGACTGGGTAAAAAAGGGTAGGTGATCTTGATGTTGTCATAAATGGTGATAGGAGCAGAGGTCGGACTGGTTCCAATGAAGGTAATCAGCTCTGATACCTGAATTCGGAAGGCAAGGTTGACTTCGGAGCAGAGGGTTCCAATTGCTCAGATGAAGCCTTGGATCCAAGATTAGCCATCTGTTCTGTAGGTTCCGCTGGAGCTGACAGTCTAGGTGCATTTTGCTCAAGCTCCAAGGAGGATCTCAGCACTGGACGTTTTTGGGACTTTTCCAATTTTTCAGATCTGTCAGAGTTATAAAATTTTTCCAGGGATATAGCCTCAGAAAAAGGAGTTTTATTAACCCTTTCAGAATGAGATTATACTTGTGCTCCATCAGCGCTCTGTGGTTAAGCCATGGCAATCAGAGCACAGCTACTGTAGTTGAAGAGGCCCCAAGCAACACACACAAAGGGTGTGAATCACTAAGGGGGGGGTTCACATGTTTTAAAGCCAAGAGGCTTCCCTTCCTGTTTTTTTAGACATCCTACAAAAAAGTCAGAAAGAAGAGAGAGACACACAAACCCACACAAGCAGTCCTTTAACTTAAACGGACACCTAGAAGGAAAGAGAAAGAAATATTTTTTATATTCGTCCTCTAACTAAAACGGACGATTAATCAAAAGGGAAGCAGAGGAAATGCGGGGGAAACATCCTCTAACTTAAAAGGACACGAACAACCAAAAGTACTCCTTCTAAAGAATTAAGAAAGAGTAAAAATATATAAAATTATTAAAATAGAAAAAAATAAACCAATGGTTAAAAAAAATATGAGAGATACTATAAGAAAAGAAAAAAAATAAAAACACTTAGCCCAGTGCTTGCTAGCAGAACCTCCTTCGCAGAGCAGCAAACAAGATCAGAGGAAGCTAAAGGGTTGCATTATGGGTAAAGGATGCCCATGATGAGCTTTGCTGAAGACCTCGAGCTTTTGAAATGGCCAAGACAGATCAGATGGACTGACATCACATTATCAGATTTACTCTTTGCAGCACATATGGCTTCCCCAAAGGCTGACAGAATTAAGCTTTTCAATATTAATGTATTCTTCCACTTGACATGAGTTCTGTGGCTATATTTGTGGCAAATGCTACAGTCCTCTTGAAGATGAATGGCCCCTAAACAATAGGCACATAAAAGATGGGAGAGTGAAAGGGGAATTTTGTGGCCACACTTTTTAAAACCAGTGGGCCCTTTAGGTCTCAGTCATAATGTCAGGAAAGTAAACAAACACTGCACTTCTGTAGAAAAAGACAGAAGTTGAACAAGAAAACCTATTTTTTAAAGGGAAAACAAGAAAGAAAGGGAGGGGACTATCCAAAACACTTTATTCAGCTGCTTTTTACAGTATTTGTGTTTCTTCCCCTACTCTATTTACTTCATCTTGCTTTTTCTGCTACTTGTTCGCTAAAGTGTTCAATTGCATCTTTTCTGCTGCATTTATTACTGCTTGTTTTTAGCCTGCTTAAATTGTGTTATTCTAAGCCTCTTAGTTTTGGTTTAAACACTTGGGCTTTAGGCCTATCCCGTAGCTCTCCCTGGCCTCTCTACCTCAGATTCTGAAAATATGTATGGACAATTTCCTATGGTTTCTCTTGCCAGCTTGGTTGATATGGGCATCCTGAGACAGTGTAGTAACTGCCTCATGTACACGGACAGCCATCTACTACCATCTAGGGACACAATTTGTGAGAGATGCAATTACATTAAGAACCTGGTTTCTCACTCAAGCCAGTATATCTGGCACTGAGACGGTTGTCGAGCACAATCACTGCACCTCAAACACCATCCACATATATGTGGAGATTCTTAAAAACACACCCAAACAAAGGAGACCTCAGAGGCAAAAATACACGTGAACTCCACAACCTTACACACCACATACCACACATAGTCCACAAATCTGTCTCTCGCAACCACTAAGGCCTAACTATGAACCCAATATATTAGTCATAGGAGACTCCATTGTGAGACACCCAGATATGACTCTCACCAGGCTGGATAAGGAGAAAGTTACAGTTAGTTGTTTGACAGGTAACAGAATCTACCATATCACACATGCACTCAAGTCTCTCAACAGGTACTGTTATGACACTGTCATAGTCCATTAGCGTGAACGACTTTGAAATGTACTTCCCTAGACTATATGAAGAGAGAGATGATTGAGCTTGCAGAATATGTGTCCCAGACAGGTATGTCCCTAGCCTTAAGTACCATTCTACAGTCACCCGGAATGATGCCTCAGTACAAACAGAAAATTATTGACTTTAACAATCGGCTTAGTTTCTGGCCTCATTCCAGGGGTATCCAGTACCTGACAGCCTGGGAAGATATGATCAACAGACCACAATGCTTCACTTGGGTTTCAGGCTTCTGGCAAAGGCCTTTGCCTCTTTTAGGAAAAGTCATGAGGTTGACACTACTAACAAAAATTCCAACAAAATGCAAATTAAAGGTTATGTTGCAAAATGGTAGGAGTATAAACATAAAACTGTATTCATTGCAAGCATTCTTAACCCTGGTAGATGCTGACATTTGTGCAGTTACAGAAACCTGGTTCAAAGCTGCAGAGAGCACCTCAGCCTTAACCTGGTTTCTCATCCCATCATACATTCAGATCCCAAACTGTGAGCAGCAAAGCCAATGAAGGTGGAGTTTCAATATACATTAAAGACACACACACACACCTCCAGGCTGGTCAAACAGTATGATGCACAGGAGACACTCCAGGTGCAGTTAACCGTTGACAAGACCCGTGTTCAAATCACAGCCCCCAAATTTAACTCAAGATACCCACTCCACTTATATGGACCTCTTTGAATCCATCAAGATTCAACCCTTTACCCTGATCCTGGGTGACTAACTACCCAACCATAGACTGGAAAAACTACTCATGCCAGAACACAAATGCCCAGAGATCAGTAGATTTTATCAATGCAAATGCATTGGAACAGCTAGTCGATACCCCCCACAAGAGGTGATAATATCTTGGACTTGGTATTAACCAACATGAGTAACCACTGCAGCAACCCTACAGTATCATCTTCCCTGGTAAGATCTCACCATACAGCAGTCACTTTCAAAGTCATCAGCTCCTGACACCCCCCCCCCCCAGCTAGGGTCAAACAAAAAAACTTCTCCAAAGTTGATTACAGCTTCACAGCCCCCTCCTTCTCTGTAGGAAATGGCATCAATGTCCAAATCTACACCAAAGTACTATATGAGCATTTATATAGATGTATGGAATCAGAAATACCCAACAGGACAAAATTATCCTCTGCAAGGAAGAGTAAACCTGTCTGGTGGACATCTGCAATAAATAAACTATATAACAAAAGGGAAAAAAAATAGCTGTCCATAACCAAAAAGGCGCAGGTGCCCAACTGGAAGCAATCTCTCCTTAGCCTGAACAAGTAAATAAGAGTACTAGTGAAATCCTCTACAGCCAACTTAGAGTCCAAATTGGATAGATCTACTAGAGATAATCATAACACCTTCTTCACATACATCTGCAGTCTCAAAGGAAGCACCCAGATCTGCTCAGAACTGGTGGTCAGGGACACTACATACACAAATGCTGTAGATATAGCCAACCCACTGGCCGACAGATTCAGCGAAAACTTCACCCCCATCAGTAAATCAGAACATCCACAGTCATTTCCCCCTCCCCTTATCTCTTAGGGGACAGGTCATCACTGCTCTCTCAAAGGCAAAAAATACAGCCTCCATGGGACCCAATAACATCCCAGTTTGCATCCTACATGAACTCAGACATGAACTTAGAGCACCATCAGGCACCCTGTTCAACCAAAGCCTGAGTACCAGCTTTGTCCCAGCTGAGTGGAGGACAGCCACTGTCATCCCTTTACACAAAGGTGGAGTGTCCACCGATCCGGGAAATTGTAGACCCATCAACCTAACTAGCCTGATCTGCAAGGCCATGGAACGGATTATCATGGACCTCATTAACAGGGACATTGGCAACCTCCAAACATTCGACCTCACACAGTTTGGCTTTGTCAAGGGGAGGTCATGTCTGTTAAATCTGGTTGACTTCTTTGAGACAGTTACCAAAGCCATGGGTGAGGGGAAGATGGTGCACACCACTTACCTTGACCTGGCCAAAGCTTTTGACGCTATTCCCCATGTGGGCATAACAGATGAACTCTTTCAACTAGGCATTAATCCATATGTTACCAATTGGGTAGCAAAGTGACTTACTGATAGAACCCACCTAATCAAAATAGGGGAAGTCATCTCAAGCAGTAGACCCATAATGAGCTGCGTACCCCTGGGATCAGTCTTGGGGCCTCTGTTATTCAATATATACTTCTCTGAGGTGCAGGCCAAAACCAGTGGGCTATGATTAACCAAGTTTGCAGATGACTGCAAGCTGGGCACTGTCATCAATTCCCTAAGAGATGTGGGAGTCCTTCAAGAGGGTCTCACCCAAATGACTGGTGCCAGAAACATGGCCTCAAGCTGAACGCCAAAAAATGCATCACCACCCCCTTTGGGGAGAGTGATGTCCCCACATATTATCACATTAATAACAATGTCCTAAGCACAAACTCAGTCATGAGGGATTTAGACACCAGGCTGATAGCAAATTGATGTTTGACCACTATGTTGCTTCCATTGTACGGAAAACTTTCTACATGGCCCACCTCATAAGTAAGTGCATCTCATCCAGGGACCAGGAGGTCATAACATCCCTGTATTCTTCCCTTATAAGGGCAATTTATGAGTACAACATCCCCTTCAGTATGTACTTCGCAAAATACATTCAGCAGCTGGAGAGACCACAGAGGTTCCTCACCAGGAGAATCCAGGGCCTCAAACATCTACCCTACACAGATAGGCTAAAAGCCCTGTCCCTCTACTCAGTTTCATACTTACTCCTCAGAGGTGACCTCTGTCTGGCATACAAAGCAATCTCAGACCCTGTCTTGATGGGACTGTTGCATATCCGCAAGTCAAGCTCCACTCGAGTAACCTGCATGCACGACCTCAACCTGGTCTGTGACATCGATAGGACTTGTTGACAGGACAGATTTGTGTCCCAGAGATTCCATCTGTCGAATAGACTCACTCTCCACATCAAGCAGAGTACCTCATTATCCCTTTTTAAGCACAACCTGGATAACTGGATGGGAAAGAGAAAATACACCTCTGGGATTCCACCAGTGTCCCTGCTGTACAGGGCCTTTGGGTGCTGACTTGTCTAAACATGGGCTAAACTCTTGGCTAGGTTTATAAAGTCCTCAGGGCCAATAGCCTAGTAACTTTCTATAATCAACAATAATTGTTTCAGCTATACTGAAGTTTACAGAGGGGGGGAACTATCAACAATGATTGTAAGAATACACGCAAGTGTGTGGGAAGGGAGCAAAAAGACAGTAAAGGTACACAAAGGTATGAAAAACTATAATAAGAGTCTAACAAGAGATTTTTAGTAAGAAATATTAATATGGACTATTAATAAAACAGACTTAGCTCAGGAGCGTTTTCCAGCTCGTGGAATGCTGAAACTCTCAAGCTCTTCCTTTACCCATAATGCACTAAACTTCAGATCTTGATTGCTGTCCTTTAAGCCTATATAACATTTAAAAAATAAAATGAGATGATATAACAGTATCCAGAGCTCAAATAAAGGAACACAGGTTCCTTCAGCATCTTCTACTCCTTCTAGAAGTTAAATTGGTATGGTGTTGCAGGGAGGGAAGTTGAGGAAGAATGAAAATGGACAACAAAGATGGAATGTTATAGTACAAGTACATAACTTCTTTATCTGTTGTCATCTTCATTCATTCCACAAAAAAATGGGACACAGTCCTGAGCTGACCGTCACCCTTCCCCTAGACATCAGATCCAATTTGTAATGAGCAGTAAAGTTATGAGGATTAGCCCAAGTTGCAGCTGCACAAATATCACCCAAGTAAGATCTGGATAAAAATACAAGTAGTTGACAGACCTGGTGGAATGAGCTTTTAGAGTTTTTTTTAAACAAGAAGCATCTTTATTAAATTATCATGTATGACAAAGGCAATCAATTTAGATAAATGAAAATATACCATACCGACAATCTCAGTTGCAAACATTATGCATTACAAACCATGCCAACACAACTGTAGCTGTAAACATACATCACTTAAAATATATCCAGTCACTGTAAGTCAACCATTACATACCTCATTCAATTCCTGCCTTCTTTTAAACCTCATTCCTCCTCTACATATATTGATCTCACACTTCCCATTTTTTCATATGTAATTTACTCTTAACCTTTTCTAAAAATCCCAATTCCAGTTGTTCTCTCTCTGTTACTATCTTCGCTACTTCTAGTAAAGTTGGTTTAGACTTTGATTTCCATTTTCTAGTAACTGCTTTTTGGCAGCCATCATAATTAGACTCTGCATCGCCTTACTATGTCTAGGTAATTCTGATTTTGTATCACAGATCAAAAAAAAAATTTCCTTAGTTACACCAATTTGCTCACCCAGCATGTCCGACAGCAGTCTGCAGGGAATCTTCAAAGCCTGCCAACTCATTACACTCCCAGAAAATATGTTCCCAGTTACCTCTTTCTTCACCATCAAACCTCCAACATTTGCTGTCTACCCGAGGAAAGATTCTTTGGAATCTATTTGGGGTAAAAAAAAATACCGCAGTTCCAAGCAAAGATCCTAAATCTTCTAGATTTTATTGCATACTTGGGAGACATACATATATCATCTCATTGTTTCTTTATGAATTGCTTATCCAATCTATCTTCCCAATCCTTTCATTGATTCTTATAGTTATGCAATACTTTATATGCTGTACTAATAATTCTTTTCTTAATGGCAACTTCTGTTTTAGATTCTACTAAGAACTCTACCAGTACTGGTCTTTCATTTAGGACCCTCTATTTCTTTTACTTTGCCTATACTCTGACATCAATCCTTGATAGGGAAGGCAATCTCTAACCTGCAGTCCAAGTAAATTTTTGGCACTCTCCCATTCCATTACGTTTCTCTCTCTCTCTCTCGTTATTTGCTCTCAAGACCTTGGTTCTTTTGCCAGGTTTCTCCAATAAATTTCAGCCCCCTCTTACCTATTGTCTGTATCCCTACTTGCAGTCATCCCTACTGGCAGAATCTCATCTGTTGATTCCTGTGTTGGCTTAGTTCTTAGAATAAAAATGGCCAAGTGGCTGTAAAGACTGCAACTCCGGTTTTATTATAAAAACAGTTAAAATTCTTAAAGCGCTTTTCGTCTGTTCATACACAGACTTCTTCAGAAGATACAATAACATAATTTATGTATAATGTTTTAAAATAACCATCTATCTTTGCAAGCTTTTAAGCTTTAATATGCTCATGATTGAGCATGATTCATTCAGACCTGGAAAGCTAGATGCATTTAGTTTTAGCTGCCACATTAGTTCCAGTTCTTCAAGTTTGAATGAAGCCGGGCCACCTCTAATGTCATTCACAAACTGTTCTCTAACCATGAATTTGAGCTGATTTTTGAGGATTCAGATGGGCATGTTTTGCCAACACATTGTCAATTTTGTTATGGTTTATGGCATAAACATGCTCATAAATTCTCTCACTGAACCTATGTTCCGTTTTACCCACATAAAACATTATACACAAGAGTGCATTTCTACTTTGTTTGCTTCGAGAGTAACGTCATTTATTTTGGCTGTATTTTAACGTACTGTTTTAGGTTAGTGTGTATATATAGTGCATGGTCTAAGTTAGAGTATTGTACCTTTAAACAAAGATCAAGGTTCCAGTTTAAGTACATGTTGTTTAATTAATTGACTTTAGTTAATTTTCCCACACTTTTTCAGCTGTTGACTATTTAAATAAGGTTTGTTCAATGTTATTTATCCTTCTGAAGTCTATGTATGAACAGACGAAAAGCGCTTTAAGAATTTTAACTGTTTTTATAATAAAACCGGAGTTGCAGTCTTTACAGCCGCTTGGCTGTTTTTGTTTTTAATAGTTTGTTTTGCTCTAGTGTTTATAAGTTCTTAGAATACTTCCTGCTACTTTATAAATATAATATTCTGCATGATTATTGTTATTCTCCTTGAAGGTCTGCAGCCAAAGTCCCAGTCTCTCCCTGTTTCTTGAGCTTCTCCCGGTTCCATCATCACCTCTTTCCACTTTGAATTATACTTTTCTGCTTATGCTATGTATATGAGCCTTAACTGTGTTGCTCTGAAATACCCCCTCAAATTGAGTAATCCCAATTCACCCTGTTCTATTGGAAGAATAATCTTATCCCACTTGACTCTTGCTGTCTTCCCCTCCCAGATAAAATCCTTTAACTCTATTAATTGCTATCCACTTCTCCGGTTGATAAAAATATACCTGACCTGTGTATAAGACTAAATGTGACTAAAAACCTTCTAACTGATTGTATCTTACTATCAATATCTATATAACAGAACTTCCATTTTCTCAGTTTTTGTATTATCTTTTTAGTCTTTTCCCACATATCCTTAACTGCCATACCAGAATCATTTTAATCCATACTCCTAAATACTTCATTTTATCATGTTCCCATAAGTGTGGATATTGCTGAACCAATTTGTATGTGGGTACATAATTTACCTTTACTGCCTTTATCTTCATTAATTTTGTATCCTGAAAAGATCTGAATGTGTCTCAATATATTCCACAGCACTGCAATGTCCCTTTCTGGTTTTGTCAGGTATAAAATAATATCATCTGCAAATAGAAGCAGCTTTTCTAGATTACCATACCAATTATATCCTTGAATTTCTGAGTCTCTTATTTTCTTTGCCAATGGTTCTAAATATAATGCAAACAACAAAGGGAAGAGAGGACACCCCTGCCTGTTAAAGATTATCTGAGAGGACCCCACCCACTTTAATTTTCACCTACTAAGCTACCTTATAATTTTATTAGGGAATGCAAATGCTTTTATTGCTCTGCTCAAAGTCCCAGCTTACTATGTCAAATTCTCTCTCTGCAGCAAGACCCACCAACAGTGGTATTTTCTTGCATTCTGTTTCCCTCTGGATCATCAGTGTTCTGTTAATGCTGTCAAATATTTGCCTTCCCTCCACAAAAAAAAACACAGCGACTCATATCAATATTGGCATCACTTTTGCCATTATTTTAGCCATTGTAGACAAACACTTTAAAAGCATGGTTCTGTATTGAAATTGGCCTGTATGGAGCTGGATCTGATGGATATTTTATCATTTTTAGATATTACAGCTACAACTGCTTTTTTCCAGGATGTTGGTACTTCTCTTAAAATACTGTTAAACAAATCCTTCCAGATATTTCAGTTTTTTTCTCTCCTAGCTTCTAAACTTAAACATTAATACCATCTATTACTGGGTACTTTCCAGTAGATTAGTTATACATCACTATTTTTATCTAATCTCATCTATCCTGTTGGTAATTGAGCTTCCTCTGCCTCTAAACCTTGGTATATTTAATTCTTCCATAAACATTTTCATTTGTACATTTTCTTCATTTCCATATTTCTCTGCTTTATACAGACTTTCACAGAATTTCCAAAATATTTCTAATACTTTTGCAGGATCCCTTATCTCCCTTGTTAAAGGCTCCCTAAGCTTGGTGAGAACTTTTATTACTTTCTGTTACCTGGAGTCATTGTACTAAAAGTTTTTGTGCTCTAGAGTTATCATCAAAAAACAGTTGCTTAACAGCAATCTTTCGAAATTCATGCATATTACTGAGGTAATCTAAAAAAATAGTTGCTGGAACCACAAACTTTTAGTATAAACTTTAATAAATAAATCCACAAGTGTAACATAGTTTCACCTAGCGGCTTCTTTAGGTGAATAGTAAGCTCTTTAAAAACACACCTTAAATAATCATTAAAAACAACAGAGGGTGGGGGCAGGAAGCAGCACATCAACATAGCAAAAGCTATCATAAAAACAGTATTAAATGTAAAAAAAAATAATTTCACTTGCTTTTGTAATCACTCTATGTGGTTTAAAACATAACATGCATTTTAATTCTTCTGTCAGATGTCTTATGTCACCCCCTCTATGTGGTTTAAAGATATTCTTTAAAGTCATGAATTTAAAATAATGTTTTTCATCTGCGTCAGTTATGTCTATAAAGTGCATTAGTTACTATTTTCTTTCTAATCTCCAAAAGGTGATTGCCTAAATGCAGCCAGTGTCCTGCCTATCATACAGGCAAATTGAACCAGAAGTTAAAAGAATATTTTTATGATAGCTTTTGATATATTGATGTCTCACATGTTATAATGCTCCTTTCTTCCCCACCCCCACCCCATTTTAACATATTTTAAATATCATATATATTTTAAGTATCACATGATTTTTGTATAGGGATCATATGATTTTTCTCATGTGACTTATTTTTAATGATTATTTAAGGTGTATTTTTAAGGAACTTACTATTCACCTGAAGAAGCTGCTAGACAACAGTGTGTTACACTCGTGGATATGTACCAGGTTTTTCTCTGTTTATATTATCAAGGTAGTCTCTTATTTTCTGTTTAGCATTCTGCAGTTGCTCATCTTGTTCTGTGAAATTCCCCCTATTTTGCAGTACTTTAACATTTGTAAGTCCCTCTAAATAATTCCTACTTCTTAACCATATCTCCCTTTCTTTCTTTTCCACCCTATTTTTAAACACCACATTAATTTTATCCCACTCCCTAGCTATATTTTCAGAAGACATTTTATCTTCTCCAATAGCCCCTGAATAATTTCCACAACCCATTCCTTAAATTCCTCTCTTTTCAACAGACAGGTGGGAAAGTGCCAGTGTCTTATTTTTATTTCATTACCCTGTGTTTTTATTGTAGTTGTTATTGGCTCATGATCTGAAATAGTTAATGGATGCGTATCAAAACCTTCAATCAAATGCATGTGTTCCTGTGAAATGTAAATTCTGTCTAGCCTAGCCCAGTTTTTTTATATCTTGGAGAATAAGTAAATTTACTCTGAACTCCTAGTACTGAATTCACATCTTCCATGCCAAATATGTTCATAAATTTCTTTAAAAATCTAGCCTCCTGTGTTATATTTTCCCTTCTGTCCCCCAACACATCTTCCACTATTGCAAATCAAATTTCAATCTCCAGCTAGAAGTAATGGTCCTTGCTGAAAGCTGATTATTTCTCCCAAAATTTTCTTAAGCTCCATTATAGTGCTTTTTGGTGGAATATAAATATATATGCCAGTGTGATCCTTCTCCCTTGCCGGTAGAGCCTTAGTACTACAATTTTACTGTAATTATCTTTGTTTGTCTTCTATTACTACTGGAGCTCCTCTTGCAATTACTATAAGTACTCCCCTCTTCCTCTGACAAAGGTATTTCACTGAATAACCATCCTGAAAATCTATCAAATTTGTTTAAAGACATTATAGAAAGCATCATATTCTTGAGAGATTATTATTCCCACCTTTTATGTATAACAGCTTTTTTGTTAAATGCACAATTTCACCTTTTATGTTATGTGTATGTACTGTTTGGCAGGTTAAGCTTTTCTACAACTGTTTCTTGTCATCTCCATTTCAACCTATGCTGCATCTTAAAATGATTTTTTATTGAAAACCCTCAAACACACGCACACACACAAAACCCACTAAAAAACTATTAACACACAAAACTATGTACATCTTCAAATATTGAAGTTTTATCCTCCTAATAGGAACAAATGTTGCAAAGTGACAGATGCACACACTGACTCAAGCTAACCTAAAAGAAAGGTTAACCATGCTGAAACACATGGTAGAGCCTGTGGTTCTATTAAGTGCCATCTGGTTTTGTCTTATCTTTATAGCTCTCTCAGCTGGGAAAGCACTTGAATGCTTTCATAAAACATTTTCTCTGAGCCATTTCTCCTTATCAGATTGTCTGCTACAGACTTGGGAACCAGACACAAAACTGTTTACTAGAAAAAAGACCTTATAATATCCAATATTCATTTTCATTTACTTGCTTTCTATTAAACCTTGGTACTTCATTTAGCTAATGGACTTAACCCAGTCATTCACTTATGCAAGACTGAGAAAAAGCAACCTGATTTTTCTTTCGTCATGCTCTTTTAACCATATTTTTTACACTGCAGAGCCTACATTGCTTAAAACTGAAGGAGAAAGAGAAAAGATGGGAGAAACAAAAAAAGAAAAAAAAAAACAAAACAGGAACATCTATTTCCACTAGTATCCCCATTACGCTTAAAAATAACTGAAAAAAATATTATAACATGCAAAAAAAAATCATGCACCATTTAAATAGTACTAAGAAAAAAATGTTTTACTTACAGTTAACTCTCTCCCTCCTCTTCCCCTCTCCTGAGTATTTTTCCAAACATGAATGACATGAAATAGGGCATATACTTTACAGAGTATCCTACAGGTTTAGAGTCCAAAAAGTCCACTATTTCCAGATTTTCTTTTTCTGTCATGTTTCACAAATATAATTATTGCTTTGTAATCCCACATTTGTCAAGTTCCAAATTACTAACTTTATCCTCCATATGAAGTAGGGCATAATATTTAGAGTCCTCTACAAGTTTTCTTGTTCTATTCCTGTTCTTCTCCAAAACCCTGTCTCTTCTTCATTTCCAATGCACTCTTGATTCTTCTAGTCAACTTGTGTTTTTTTTTTTTGCTCTCTCAAGTATTTTCCATTAAAACACTTGAAAAGGTTTCACTGTCACAGTCTCACTGTGGTCTTTATTACCACAAGAACAAGATACAGAATCTCCTTCCGTTTCACAGCTCACTTTTGTGGGACAAACTTTTCTATTTCTTCCTTTGCATATACTTCATCAAAAATGTTTGTTCCTCCAGGGGAAAATATTTTGGATAGCTGGGCCTGCATCTCGACATTCCCTGAACGGGATAAATTTACTCCTCTTCTGCCTGGTATGCAATGAGTAGTCATTCTCCACAAACACTCTGTCCCCCACTTTTAGTACTTTGTCCTGCCACAGTTTTGTCAGAATCAACTCCTTCTTATAGTAAGATTGCATCTTTAATATTAAAGGTCTAGGTCGTTATCACATAGCCAGGTTTGGAGCATACAAACGATGTGCCCTTTCAATTAACAATTCCTGTTGTGGAATGCCAGTCCATTTGCTTATTTGTGCTTTCATAAAATGACAGTCTGTTCCTTCCATCTTCTCATGTACAGCAGAAAATCTCAGGTTCTTTGTACATGCTCTGTCCTCTAATTCTATTAATTTTTTGAAACATCTCTTCTTGTGCAGTCTCATATTCAAGCAGGCTTTTCTTCACTTCATCTTCTGAGTTTTGCAGTTTTATCACCTTATCTAAATATCTGCAGTGGTGGTGCTGCGGTAGCGCTGTTGCCTCACAGTAAGACATTGTCCTGTTCGATTCTCAGCTAAAGCGTCTTCTGTGTGGAGACATGCGTGAATGGGCGTACCTTCGTTGAAGGTTGTGCGTCAGGGCTGGCAACCCGGTACGTAAAAATCTACTGCCAGTCATTAGTGGACCGGAGTTCCGCTGTGGCGACCCCTAACCGGGAAAAGCCGAAAGATACAACATCTGAATATCTGTTTAAAGCTTTCTCCACTTTTTTCCAGCCTTTTATTGTTTGAGTTGATATACTCCATCAGTGTTTCATTTATTTTAGCCAGGTCTGTGTGCAGTTGCCTTACATTTTCCTCTAGGTCACTGAACGTTCTGTCTGGAGCTTGCACTGCTTTTTCTGAACAGCTACAGTACTTTTCCCAGTCGTTTTTTTATTGTCGCCTTTTGTAGCTGATTTTACTTCAGGTCTTCTGTATTTCTTTTTTCCTGGCATCCAGGCACTGCACTAATTAGCCAGTTATTGAAATTTACTCAGAAATCTAGGTCCACTTGCTTTATCTGGCAAGTTTCTGTTTTCACACTGCGAGAGCTAGAATTAAGCAGTTACTCAATGTGCAGCAAACTTGGAAGTCCTGGGCTTTTAGAGATTGTGGCAAAGACAAACCAGATTTTTTTGTAAACATGGAAATACAATCATTTAACCATTTGGCTAACATCACTTTAGTAACTGGTTTGCTCAATTTTGAATACAAAAAGGAAACAACTGATCGGATTTCCTGAAAATGTTTGTCCTATGTAGATAAAAACACAACTGTCTGTGAACATCCAACAGGAGCAACATATACTCTCCTTTGAAAAATTTGGAAAGAAAACTGAAAGGCTGATAATTGATATTGGATTCTAACACCACCTTAGGAAGGAAGGCTGGGTTGGTTTGTAAGGATACCTTAATCTTATGAAAAATCAAATAAAGAGGTTTAGATGATAGGGTCTGAAGTTCGAGACTCTTCTAGAAGAGGTAATAGCTACTAAAAAGACAGTGTTTCAGGTTAAAAATTTTAGTTCACACATGGCTGATGGTTCAAAATGAGATAAGAGTCAAAACTGTAAAACCAAATTCACATCCCATAGGGAAGTGGGATATTTAAAAGGGAGTCTAAGAAGAAAGGTTCCTCTTATAAAGGCCTTACAAAGTTTGGAAGAAGGTAAAGACAAATTGTTTACTCCAATGTGAAAATTAGAAATGGCACACAGTTGCACTTTAATAGTTAAAGAACTAGCACATTCATTAAAAATTGTAGCTAAAAACTCAAGAACATTAGGTACTGGTGCTGAAAAGGGATCAGTCTCTTTTTGTTGCACCCCAAAAAAAAAGCACACATTTTTTTCCATTTACTTCTGTACATTTTTCTAGTGGAACCTTTGTGGGAGGATAAAAGAATGTGGCAAAAAGGGAAGGAGAGCCTAGGCTGTCCATCAATCAACAGAAGTGGAGAAACTATGCGGTCAACTTTAGGCCTAAAATGTCTAGGTGTGTGTCATCTGTAGGGTGAGGCAGTTTGTCTTGGACTGGATCCAGAATCCATGGTGGGCGAAGCAGATGAGGCCAAAGAAAATAGAACCAAATCTGTAGAGGCCACTAAGGAGCAATGAGGGTGACTGTGTTCTTAAATCGAGATGCTTTCTGAAGAAATTTGGGGATTAGACGTACTGGGGCAAAGCATAGAGGAGACTGGGGGGGGGGGCAATCATAGAGAAGAGCGTCTCTTGGTGATTCTCCTGGTGGGGAGAAAAGAGCAAAGAACCTGCTGCATTTGTTGTTGAGGGGAGATGCAAACAGGTCACAGCAAGGTTGGCCCCATTAACAGAATACCTTTTCTGCAACTTTCATGATGAGTGCCTATGTGCAAAATGGGAAAAGAGGGTTGAGGATGACCACTCGTGAGGCATTAGAATGGACCTGCTTAACTTGTCTGCTATCACACCGATTTCCCCAGAATGTACATTACTATAAGAAACAGATTGGATGAGATCGCCCAATGCCACACTCTCATCTTCTTGACACAGGGTAAGATTTGGTTCCTCCTTGTTTGTTGATGTACTAGACCACTGACATATTGTCCATCTGAATCACAATGGTCCTGGAAGGGGAAGGGCTTGGAAGCCCTGCAACACCTGGAGAACAGCTCTCATTTCTAGGACATTGATATATGTATTGGCATCTTCAGGGGACCATGTGCCTTGGACTGTCTTTCCCAAGAAGTGTCCCCCCCACCTGATTTGGGAAGCGTCCATGGTAACTATAGCCTTGGGCTAAGAGAGAATGAAGGGGTGATCTTGCATTATCTGACTGGAGTAAATCCACCAAAGGATGTAATTTCTGCATGCCTGAGTTAACTTGATTTGGGTGAAAAATGGACCACTGAGTTGCTAGGGTTCACTGAAAAATTCTCATGTGATAACTTGCTAATAGAACCAAAATTATCACAGCAGACTTTGACACCAATGCCAAAAGGATCAATCTGAAAGAGAAGAACTTTGAATGTTCTTTTTGACCTGGAATTGTATGGCTTGTACCCTTGGTAAAGGAAGGTGAGGCTGTCATGGATACCATGTTTAACAAAGCTCCAATGAACTGCAACATTTGCATTTGTTCTAGTTGAGATTTGTTGTGACTGATGGTAATTCCCATGTGACAGCACAACTGGAGTACATAATCTTGTGCTTTGATCAGATGATTCCTGGTCTGAGCAATCATAAGCCAGTCATGCAAGTAAGGAATCACCAGGAATCCCTGCATTCTCAAGTGAGCTACCACTACTGCCATGCATTTGAAGACCCTGGGGGCTGTGGTAAGACCAAAGGGCAAAGCACTGAATTGGTAATGACTGGCTCCCACCCAGAAGCATAGATATCTTCTGGATCATCCGTTCATTTTTATATAACAGTAAATCTTCAGGATGTGTACTAAGCACATCCATTCATCCTTGTGTAGAAAAGGCAGAACGGACTGAACCACGACCGTTTGGAACTTCGTGTACTGAACTGAACTGTTCAGATTGCCAAGATCCAACATTTCTCTCCAGTCCCTTGTTTTCTTTGGAACTAAAAAGAATCCAGAATAAGTTCTGGACTCTCTCTGGTCTGGGGGACCTCTTGGATGACTTTTTCTAGCAGCTTTTTTACAACCAGTGCTGCTGCTTTCCACTGACTGGGTGGAACATTGGGAATTTTGTTTACTGTTGGGGGGGTAGGGAAAGGTGCATTACAGAACCTCTGGAAATAATCTTCTGCATCCATGAATCTTTTGTAATATCTAGCTAGGCCCTCTGGTGCAGGAATAAATACACCAACTGCCTCCAAAGGTGGACAGTCTGGCCTCCTTTCAGGTGCACTACAAGGATCTGTCAAGCGAGGGTATCTCTAGGTCCTTGGTTTTTGTGGACTGCTTCTGTCAAATGGGTGGAGTCTTCAGTTTCCCCCCTCTACCCCTGGGGAAACTATCTCCACTTGGATCATGTAAGGGGCCCTGGGACTTTCTGAACCATATTTTTCACCCATCTTGATTTTTAGAAAAGGTCCTTTGAAGAGTAGAAAAGCGTATGCCCACAGCAGACAGGGTTTTACCTATTTGCTCACACCTGGATAGTGTGTCTTAACTTCGGGGACAAACAAGGGACTTCTGTCAAAAGGAAGACTGATGAAGGAAGATTTGAAGAGCTCTGTGAAATCACATAAGGCACAACCAAGCATGACTCCAAATGGAAATGCGTGAACCCGCTGCCCTTGAGGTACCCTCAGCTGTGTGGGAGAGGAGTCTCATGGATGAATGGTAAACTTTTTAATCAAATCCTTTTGGAGTCTAGTGAAGTGTGCCAAATAATTCAGTGACAGAAGTGTGACTCTCACTGAAGCATACACCCACTTCCCGAATGGGTCCAGCACTATAGATTCCCTATCAGAGGGATGGACAAAGGAACTTTGTTATATAAGTTCCTTTTCTGTGGCTTTGATATGGCATCAAGTGGTACTCCCTTGCTCCAAAATTCCCTATCCATAGGGGATGCCAGGATCCTGTATAGTCTCTTGGAGATTGGCTCAATGGAATTAGGCTCCTTTCACTCCAGTTGAGAGATCAAAACAATGAGGTCATAGGTGGGTGGAGTCACCCAGGAGGTAGATGGGCAGGCTACAAAGGTTTCCAGGAATACTGACTCCTCTTAGGAAGGGTTGTCAGTAGACCAGCCACCTCTCTGCTTGAGGACCTCTAGAATGTCTCCAAAGGAGAGGTCATCAGGTGGGGATCTTGGGGAATTCTTACCTCTCACTTGAAGTCAGTATCCTCCATGACAGACTCTTGAGGAGAGTCTACATGCCTCCTTTTGCACTTTCTCTTCCTAGGGACTTAGTTGGTGGGATGTTCTAGAGAAGTATCGGAAAATACCAATATACCTTGCTGGGTATCTTGGTGACTTCGGGCTAGCTGCCACTGTGCTGCAGGAAGGTGAGGCTCAAGATACAAAGACAATTGGGTCTAGGAATTAAGAGCTGAGGAGGATGGATACATTACTTCTCTTGGAGCAGAGAAAGCTCTCTCCACTACCTTGAAAGCAGAATGCTTCAGACAGAAAGACTGCCAGCTTCGAGAAGGCATACTTCTGGATTGTCTTCCTTTGACTGTAAGGCAAACTACTAAAGGTAGGAGTCAGAGCTGAGCTGTCCAAGGTTAAGGCTGCAAGGGGCACAGACAACCAACTTTGAGTGTACTCATGCTACGTCTCCGAGATATCAGCTGGCTCGGATGTGCTTTGAGACTGTCCAGTCAAAGATGGCACCAGAGTAAAGACATGATCGGTTTACTATTAAATGTTCGAATGCACTCCCGCGAGTAACGGGCCATTCCCATCGACGCTGCTTTGCAAAACGGGATCGACAATTTGATAGTAAACCGACATGATCTTCAGATCCGATGCACACAGTTCTGGGATCCTCGGATCCAACTGCTCCGAAACCAAAGGTTGGATAGGAGGAGGAGACTGTATAGGTTGGGTAGTACTCACAAAGGTCTCCAGACCCGATCGGGTAGGAGCCAGGAGAACCCCCATCTGAATATGCATTGAAATGAATTTCCTCAGTATTCTGTCCACATCTGTTACAGTCAGACTTCTTTAGGAGTGAGAGGAAGATGCTATGGATGAAGCCCTAGAATGGTAATGCTTGGGAGACCTGTCCAGAAAGGGAGATGGGAGACAAGAGGATACCGGATCCAAGTGCAGAGGAGCTCTGACCTGTGGTGACCTGCCCAAATGCTTCTTTGAATCTGAGGAGGTTGGATCCAAAGTTTTTGTCTTCGGATCGAATCAGAAGATTTTGTCTTTGGATTCAAATGGGTCAGATCCAAAGGTTTTGAGACCTTAAGAGGCAGTTCTGAGTCCAGGAGTTGGAGAACTTATAGGATTTGAGGTATGCTTCTTAGCCTCTTTTTTGCCAGTTTTTTTTAGGGGTTTGAGCACCAGATGCTGCATCAGAAATTTTTGATGGCAGTAACTCTCTCAAGATTAACTTAATTTTTCTTGCACTTAAAGCCCTAGGAGTGAAGGCTATGCATATTTCACAGGCAGAATCTAAGAGTACCAGGCCTAAACAATATACCTACATAGTATATGCATCACAGAAAGGAATTTTATGGCTGCAGGCTGCACATTTTTTTTTTAACTGGAGGGTTTTCAGCCAAACTCTAAACTACAAGAGCAAATAAAAGTTTTTTTTAAGAAAATATGGAGAGAAAAGAAAAACAAAAGGAAAATATTACCAATAGTAATATGAAGATATACCTACAGGTATGAAAAGAGAGATAGATTACCAACTATGGTAATACAGAATTACACTATAATTGTGTAGGGAAAGAAAAGATATGTAGAAAGTTTTTCAGAAGAGATAAATAGATAAGGAAAACCAAGTTTACTCAAACTCTGCTACTACCCAGGAGTTTACAGTGACCACGTCTGTACACAAAGGTGGCAAACGAGATCTGAGGTACTTTAGAGAACTAGTACATTATGAGTAAGGGAGGAGTTAGAGAGTTTCAGTGTTCCACAAGCTGGAAAAAGCAGAGAAGTTGGATTCGAGGGATCTGATCTGACCCATTTGTTGAGGAATGAATGAAAATGACAACATCAGATCACATGGTTCATACTTCATGCCTTTACTGAGTATTTTAACCTTAATTTTGCTTCTAGAGCGAGGGCAGACTACACCACAGCTGTTTTACACAGTATTCTGAGGGTTATGAAACTTAACACTCATTCAAGACATAAGCGTGTGTTGATTGAGATTGCCTTTTTTTAAGTCACTCCCATGAGCACCAACCACAACTCCAAGTGTTCTGGCAGCATCTCATTTAGCAGGTGGGTATACTATCCCTCCCATCACACACATTTTAACTCTAGACAGACATCACAGTTATCTTTTGACCTTTCCAGGTCAAGTCTTCTGTACTGATTTTCTGCTTGTGTGGCGGGAAATAACTGAAGAACATGTGGATCTGCAACTTTTTCTACCAGCATCCACCATGTGGACTCTTGCAGGAGAGAGGCAGCCTTCAACTAAGAACTGCTTTGATAAAGCTTTTCTAGATGGAAGCTTATAAAGTAGGACTATGCTGATAGACACACTCAGAGTTCAGTACTTAGGAAAGGTCTCTCTGCAATTAACCAGTATGAGTAACTATTTAGGACTTTGTAAAATGTGTGTTTTCTTATACACTGATGGTAATTTACTTTACCTAGCTGTCTCCAAGTAAAGTATGTGGCATCTTATCTACTGCATAAAACTAAATTGGCATCACCTGGCATTCTGCTGTTAGCTTAGCTAGTTCGCTTAAAGGGTGCCCACTACTTTCTGAATGGATAGCCAAGGATTACTCACACAGACTGTGACACACTACAAAACTTCCAAGGAAGGATAACTTGAAACTGAGCAGGATGAATCATAGGCAAAATACCTGTGGTAAGAGTAGAAGAATGTTAAATATTTTGTCTGTATTAAAAAAACTGGACATTTGTTTTAATGTTCAATCTTAGTTCAAAAGGCCAAGTGTAACTGGCAGGTGATAATCACACTTGACCATCACGATGATGAAGCTCATGGAATTTATCTGTTTCCTGTACATTTTCCTTTCAAACCAGTTTAGTAATATAGTTTTACAACTGCTTCAATTATGGGAATACTAAACCTACCAAGTAGGTCATAAGTAGAACAGGATAATGCAGAAATTTTCCTAAACACTGCAACCTGCAAACTGCATTACTAATCCTAATTCAAAAAGGTCTCTGTTCGGTCTTGAAGAGAAAAAAAAATTACTGTAGAAAACACTGACAGAAATGGAAATGGGCAACAAGCAACAGAAAGTTTGCTAGTCCTAACTGCATCCTATCAAAACAGCAGACATGCAGAACACTGGTACAGGGAAAAGTGTCCCGAGTCTCAAAATGTAAAGTAAAGGGAGAACAGATATTAATGTAAGCTGCACTAAACAAGGGATTACAAACATGCCACATTAAAGGGTGCAATCAATTTATATACAAAGTGTGGAATCAAGTGAAACTAATTCTGGTGGTCTGTCTGCTGCCTTCTTTTGCTTTAAACAAACAAAAAACTTGGACTCGCGTCGATGGTGGGTAGCAGCAGTATTTTATCAGTCAGAACTCAGAAACAATGGTTAAACCATTTACAGTGCCTGCTTTGTAGCTCTTAAACACAAGTAAAAAGATGAAAAGGAAACGCATTGTTTGACGAGTCTGAGGTAAAACTTTTTAATGGATTTCTCACTTTCAACACATTTAGCTAGAAGACCGCCCTCAACAGTTTTCTACAGCCTCCAGTATGCATGGTTTTGTTAAACGAAGGACAATAGGCTCCTGTATCACACTTTGTGTCCTACCTGAAAAAAACTGTTAAAAGTCAATGGATCAATTCTGGCTGCTGGTATACTATATAACATTTGAAAAAGGCATGAACAAAAATGTTTTCAATACAATTTAAAAAATGATTCACAGAGGATAACTGGTTCAGTAAATGTTATTCCACCATAATTGAAATGAGGGGACTGCCTCTCACATCAATGCTGCATGAAGTCTGAAACTGTATTCTATCACTAGTCAGCAACAGTTTTGTATATAGTATGTAAATCAACAGCCCACCACAGTCTCCTTGAGATAACTGTTATACCCTAATCGTCATCCAACTGTGGCCAATCGTTAGAGAGTTAGAAACAGTAAATTTGGTTGAGAACTAACTACAAAACAATTCATGAGCATTTCAGTGTGAAATATAAAACAGAAAACAAACAGCACGCATTTCTGTAGATTCAAAATGAAGAGTGATGCCTGGTATGTTTAATACAATGCCAGGTGACATAGTACCTGGCACCATGTACCGTCCGCTACTTTCTTAGATCTGTTGAAAATCTCAGTAAACATTTATAAAATAAGCTGAACTTCTGCATCATTTTTCCAACTTTCCATGTCCTGCTCATGGAAACACAGTATGGCAGCACAAACAGTTTCAGGTGCTCAACACCCAGTCAGAGTGCAACCACCGTGGCTGGTGAACATGGAGATAATGGCTTTCATTCCAATTCCACAGTTATTGTAGAGGTTTTTACCCCCTCAAGATTTGTGGTTGCATTAGAAAACCACTGTTGTACTATACTGCAAACTGGAAAGGAAACAATTGCCCTGGAATCTAGATGCTGGTGCTTTTTCTTCCTCATGTTATACTGGCAGGACAGATTTCTTGCTGCTTATGAAATGTGGAGTCTGCCAAACCATTCCATCTCCATACGGGAGGTGTGAAGATGGTAAAAGGACACGAATGATCCAGTGCCTGGAAAACAACCAAAAAAAAAAAATTAAGTTTTATTATTACCATATTTTCTTCTCTGTTACAGCACTGAGTCTCATTATCTACTCACCAGCCAATCCAGCCCCTATCTTGTCTTCCCTACACGCTTACATATAAACAGTTAATGCGAAAACCCCCCAAAAAAATGGCAATTAAATTACCACAAAACTATCTGACAAATGGATTAAGAAAATTCAAAGAATGGTTATGTTTTAATAAAATTATTAAAAGTGGACTGCCATTTGATTTAGATTTAAATGCACTCATACAAAAAGATGAGCTTCAGGGACTTCCCCTAAAAGAAGCCTCAGGAAAACATACTTTATATGACAGCTGACTCCATAGGACTTGTATGCGAGGTACCCAGGGACAGCCTAACTGAATCTTCTAAAGAAATCCAAGAAACAAACCAAGTCCTTCTCCTGATGACCAGAGAAGTCGAGTTGGAACACATGTAGAAGGAGCTCTTTCAGATAAACGGGACCCATAATATGCTTGACTGTGTAAATCAGAAGTAAGAGCATAAACACCTACTTCACAGCAATGAGGATCCAGTGCAGATGCAGTAGCAATGGAGCACTATGGCAGAAATATGAATTGCCAATAACCTCACTGCAGAATTCTACACACTTTCGAGGTTATGCCAGGGCTAAAGTTCAGGTGGGATGATACCAATGCATGTAACAATAGCAAAGTCAGAGGATGAAATAAGGTTCTGGATCAGAGCAATGTTCTTCAACTGGAAGTTAGAAGGCTTGACAACTGCTGATGCCTGATCCTTCAGAGATAGCCTGTCATCAAAAATAACTACATGTTTCTGAATCTATAAAGCAAATTCCAGTCCCTCATAAATTAAAAGTTGTGGGGAGATGAAGATATACTGAATGTATGATGTATGCAATGGCATCACCTCAGTCTTTGCAGGACTCCGCTTTAAATCATTTGGTGTTCTTGGTGGGGTTTTTTTTGTTCACCGTTTTCACCATGGCGGGAAAGGTTTCAACACAGGACACACTTTTCAATTTAACCACACATTCTGTTCCAGACAACTTTGTGGTTTTAACAGAGACTTAGTTCTGCTGTTTCTCTGGTTAACAGTTTTTTTTGGAAGTGTTGGTTTCCAGGAGCCAACCAAATTTGCGTTGCAATCCTACTATCAACTGTTTGGATTTTACACAGCAAGGGAACAGTTGGTTCCTACTTCTTCCAAAAATGACGACTTTCCTACTTCATTTAGAAGTGACACCCAGCAAAGTGATAAAGTGATGGAAAGCATTCTTAAACAGGTGAACAAGATTTTTCATAGAACACAGAAAATTACAACTCCATGACTGAGAAACACCAATTCAGACTTTGCTTTTAATCAATAAGAACTATGTAAGAAAGCCATTTTTAATCTTGAGCATTTGGCCACCAGATACACAACTCTGCAGTACAAGGGTTTATATCACGAAGAATGTGTCAGGCTTGAATGCGTTTCTTTAGGGCTCCATGTGTACAAGTTTCCTAATGGTGTTCAACAGGGAGACTGTTTGCATCAAGAACTGGTTGCCTTATTTAACAGTACTAGAGTTTCCCTATTGAAGGCATTAGTCAACTACAAAAAAGACGTTTTGACCATCAGGGAACAACTTTTGCAATTAGACCAACAGATAAAAAAGTTAGAATTGTTTTTCTAGTTTCCACACTTTATAATTCAAGCCTTACTGTTAAAGCTGACAGACTAAGCTTCCATAGTCAACAGGAAGCAAGGGAAAATTGAGAGAGATTTGGCAGTGTATAAAGCTGGTACAGTTTACCCTTTAAAGACACATGAATCAGCAAAAACATTTTTTTCCTCCCACAAGAGCAATTCTACAGTAGAAAAATCATCTAGCATTAATGAACAGACAAAAACAGTACTGACACAAATGCAGCAACTAACATTGCCACTTTAAATAAATAACCTTGCCAACAATTTACCCCCACCCCCATTCTCTCTCTCCAGGTCCTTTTTAGTCCATCCTTTGGGAACAATGAGAACACCAAAATGGACAGACAGCAACAGCAGCAAAGGGAAAGGCAAGGGAAGAACAAAAAGAAAAGTTAAATTTTCATTTTAAAGTTTTAAAACTCAGTAATTTTTCACTTTACGAACATCATTTGTCAGTGTTGTTGAAAAGTTTTTCTTTTACACCTACCAATTCTGTCAACATCACTAAATTGCTTATTGACCTTAAACTATATCTTTGGAAGCTAAATCTTCAGTTCTTTATGAACGATATACCAGATGCGTACAGTGGAAATGAAAAACTGTTTAAGAGAAATACTTTCAATTCCACTTTAAACAGCACACTGCATGTTTATGACTCATGCTAAGATGACATTACAAATAAGTTGAATCTAAACCCAAGTATTACAACTTCACTACAGCAGAGAGGTCTGCAATAAAGGATTTATCTGCTGACATCATCCTTAGGGTCATTAAGACTGATAAAGGTGGGATGATGGTCATTATGAGCATACCACCCAGCTGTACCAAATTACTCTGTTTTTACCAAGTTTTGGCATCCAAATAATGGGGTGCCACGATTCCAGAATGGCACCCCATTAACTTCTGATTTCCCGCTGCTTTATTTTAAATTTTATTTCCCATATTTTAAGCTGATGTCATCACGTGCTCGATGACGTCAGTTCCGTGAAACAGAAACAGCCTGTCTGAATTGAGCTGAAGGGTTCAACATGCATGTATTTCCGGCTGCTCAGCTCTTTCCAAATCCTTAGCAGGTATCGGGATGCAAGAGTGGATATCTATGCTAGACATGCTGCTGCCTAGAGCTGCCGAGGAAGGGTGCGTGTGCCTACTGGAGGCATGGAGAAAGCTGCCTGCCATTTTCATATGCAGAGGTGTGTGTGAGGCTGGATATGCTGCTGTTTTCATTCATTACAATGCAGAGGATGTGTGGATATGCTGAATGAGCTGCCGTTTTCATTCATTCGAAGGTAGGGGTGCATGTGTAGGAAGAGCTGCCATCTTCATTTATTCTAAGGTAGGGGGGTGTATGTGTAGGAAGAGCTGCCATTTTCATTCATTAGAAGTGTATGTAGGAAGATCTGCCATTTTCATTCATTAAAAGTGTACGTAGGAAGAGCTGCCGTTTTCATTCATTAGAAGTGTATGTAGGAAGAGCTGCCATTTTCATTCATTAGAAAGGTGTGTAGGAAGAGCTGCCATTTGTGTGTGTGTGTAAGAAGAGCTGCCGTTGTGTGTGCGTAGGATGAGCTGCCGTTGTGTGTGTGAGTGTGTGTGTGTGTAGGATGAGCTGCCGTTGTGTGTGTAGGATGAGCTGCCGTTGTGTGTGTGTGTGTGTGTGTGTGTGTGTGTGTGTGTGTGTGTCTGTGTGTGTAGGAAGAGCTTCCATTTGTGTGTGTGTAGGAAGAGATGTCTTTTTGTGTGTGTATGTAATGCCCCAGGAGGCTAGAGGAGATACTGCATCTCAAACCTTGTACCTTGGGTACAGGTGACAATAGCCTAAAGTCCCTACCCACCACCACTTGTGAAAACTTTACAGATTTATGCCTCATATTTTTGTTCTGTTCCTCATAAAATTTGTGGTGGATTTTTGTGGCAAATCAGTGAAGGATTGAATTCACTAAATAATGACAGGCATTTGAATTTCAGACTTCATATTCTTCAGAAAATACATGCAACACAAAACCTTTTATTCAAGAAATTTTCTAAGTTTATAAGATCAGTATTTGAAATTTGTCCCTATTGTATTCCCCCATTATTGACTTTGTCCAGGTTTGTTTGTGCTAAGAGGTTCAGAGCTATGGTGAGAAGTGAGAACTGAATTCTGTATTCCCCCATTATTGGCTTTGTCCAGGTTTTTTGTGCTAAGAGGTTGAGAGATATGGTGAGAACTGAATTCACTAAATGATAGCCATTTAAGTTTCAGTCTTCCTATTGTTCAGGGAACTGCTGATATGGCATAGTGGTGTGTTGCCCTGATTGTAGTACACAGGGTCCTGGGTTCATGACTTGGCAGTGAAACATATGGCGGTAACAACATTTTATTTTAGCAGCTTTCCAAAATTATACAAGCAATGTTTAAAATGTGTCCCTGGTTTTGGGCTTTTGCACCCCCCCCCCAATACATTTTGGCCTTTTCCAGATTTCTTGCGCTGCAAAGTTGAGATATACAGTTGAGTGTCAAGTGGATTTTACAAGGAGTTGAGTGCTTCAGGGGAAAAGAAGTTTAGTGCAGTTTAGTTTATGCATATTTTTGTATTATATGTATGGTATGTATTTATTTGGTTAGTTTTTTATGTCCTGTTATTTTAAATCTGGATTTTAATTGATTAATTAAGTGGATAATTGACTTTGGTTAATTAATTGTGTCAGGTATAAAAGGGAGTGTGTGTATACTATTATCTATGTACTCTTGGAAGGCTGTTGTGGCCGAGGCGCTAAGACTGATCTCTACATTAAACTGATTTGTGGGGAATTCATGTTGTTTTTTCTGGCTTTTAGTCTTTTTCAAGATTAATTTTGGTTGTTTTTGGATTCATGGATTCGAATTCCCTGTTGAACACTCCCAGAGTTTTTCGGCAAGACTCTGTTCCTATTGTGAATGGTTCAGCTACCCCTCCGGTTCCTGGTGGTTTAGGAAGCCTAGGTGCATCGGGTATGACTTCACAAAAAACTATGGACAATTTCCTTATTCATGGTTTACCAGTACCTGTTTTGACTGCTGCTTCTAATGTTCCTAGTGTGGCTAATGTTCCGGTTGTCGTGCAAACTTCGTTGGCTCCTCCTGTAGTTGCGGATGCTCCTGTTGGTATGAGAACTGTTTTGTCTACTTCTATTTCTAATGGTGAGCCCATTACAGCTGATCGTGTATTTAAATTTATGGAGGATAGAAGGCAGAAATTTCATAATCAGTTTGGAGCTCTTGCTGGGCACTCTTCTAATATGTTCCCTCAAGAAATTCAGGACAATGTGGATGATTCTGAAAAACTTATTTTTAGAGAAACACGCTGTCACTTTAATTTATTAGGTTTAACCAGATATGTTGAACTAGATATTGCTCCACGAGGCTTAAGGGCTTTTAAAAGCCCAGCAACTCCCTTTGATTCTTCTGATAATATTGATTTAGCATTTAAAGACCGTTGGTTAGCTGCAGCACATACTTGTGCTATGGAATAGGTTAATATATTAGTAGAAAGGGAGCAATTATTATACAAAAAACTTCAGGATCAACTACATAATATGCATTTGAAGTTACTGAATGAGATAGGAGACCGGAAAATTGCTGACATCTTTAAGAACATTAAAGAAAAATTACATAAATATGAGAATGAACAGGTCGACTTTAAATCTACCAAAATTAAAAGAGACATACGTGATTACGCTAATGGGCATGCTTTTTTGTGGAAAAAGAAACAAAGTTTCCATTCAGGGCAAATGGCAAAGGCTAGTAAAAAACAATTCTCTGTTTCTTTTGCTTCTTCGGATGGTTTATGTCTTACTACGGACTCTGAGGGTGAAATTCATGAATTTCCCCCTTTACCTGGTGCTCAGGATCCTGTAGCACATCAACAACGTTTTCGTTACAATGAAGACAGTGCCAAGAGAGGAAATAAGAAGAAGGGAACTGGTTTCTGTTCTCCAATGCATGAAGGACAAGTTAAACAAACATTTAAACGAGGTAGATGGAACTGAAATATTGGACACGGTTTCTTTTCCTGTTTCTAATATTATTATATTATCTGGCTCTGTTTTAACTAATGAAGAAGCAGCTGCTCTTCAGTTAGGTTTAAAATTTGTACCTACTGTTACACCAAGGTATTATTTGATTAAACAAGAAGTATTTAAGTTTGTCAGAAAATTATATTTAAAATGCTTTTTTGCACAAGGGAATGAATGTACATATGGGCAGAGTCTTATTTATAGTTCTGATAGTGACAATAGTGTAGATAGTTTCTTTTCATGTTTATCAGATGATGTTGATTTTTTTTATTTCCCCTAATGCTTATTCTTTGTTAAACACTGATGGTATTGAGTTTCATAGTAAATGTATACCTCCATATACTAATCAGACTGTTACTCAGTTTTCTGAGATGGTTTATTTTTCTATCCAGGAACTTGTGAATTCATGTAACAGAAGTTCTTGGAGTTATAACATGACAAAGAATGAATGGTGTGCCTTGAAAAATCTTATGACTAGACGTGATTTAGTTATTAAGCCCTCTGACAAAGGCAACAGAATTGTCTTACTTCACTATACCCAATATTATGAGATGTGTATGAAACATCTGAGTGATTCCTTGACTTATGAAATAAGTGAACAAACTAAATACCTAAATGCTATGAAGGAATATACTGTTTTAATTGAAAGAGGTATGCGGTTGGGTTATTTTGCCAAAAATGATTTGGACAAGAAATTTTGTGTGGATAATTGTCAGCTGGCCACGTTCTATTGTCTTCCTAAATTGCATTAGAATTTATCGAGTCCTCCAGGCCGTCCTATTGTAGCTGCTACCAATTATTTTTTTACAGAATGTTGGTATTGTTATACATAATTATTTGTTGCCTTTTGTGGAAAAACTTGATTCTTATATAAAAGATTCTTTTGATTTTATTGATAAGATCTCTCAGATTTTGTGGACAGAAAATATGTTTTGTGTTAGTGTAGATGTGGTCAGTCTATACACAAATATTGGTCATAAAGATGGAATGCAAGCATTACATTATTTTTTGGGAGATAGTCCCACTTCTCATTACATTATGGATTTAACACATTTTTGTTTAGCTAATAATTTTTTTAGTTTTAATGAAGTGATTTATCATCAGCTGAGAGGTACAGCCATGGGGGCACCTTTTGCCCCCATGTATGCTAATTTATTTATGGCCAAATTTGAGTTGGAATATATTTATACTAATGTATTTTTTCAACATAATGTTTTACTTTATTTTCGTTATATTGATGATTTAATTTTTTTATGTAAGGGAGGTTTTGATTTTTTATCTAAATTTGTTTCTGATATTAATAACAATAAGTATAATATTAAATTTGATGGCTTACAATTTGGAAAAAAAGTACATTTTTTAGATATTTGTTTAACAGGAGGTATAGATGGCCACATTTCTACTACGGTACATCGCAAGTTTGTGGATGGCAACCAATATTTATTTGGTACGAGCTGCCATCCTCCTCATACATTGAGATCTTTACCTTATGGAGAAATAGTCAGGTTGTCCAGATTATGTAGTGATGGACTGGATTTAGAGAGACAAATTAATGGTTCTATTTATATGTTTTTACAAAGAGGTTACAGTATTGATTTGATTAGAGAATCTATGGACAAACTATTAAAAGTTGGTACTGATTATAATATTGACAATGAATATTCTGTTAAGGGGGCGGAAAATAAAAATATATGGTCTGGTAGGAGAATTATTAAGCAACAACAGAATAATAGTAAAGAACAACAAGATATTTATTTTGTGACTACTTTTAATTTATTGAGTGATAAAATTTGGGAATATATTAAATATTATTGGAAATTTTTACTACAGGATGAATTTATGAGTAAACTTATTCCTATTATACCTAGGGTCTCATATAAAAGA
Source organism: Protopterus annectens (assembly GCF_019279795.1). NCBI lineage: Eukaryota > Metazoa > Chordata > Ceratodontiformes > Protopteridae > Protopterus > Protopterus annectens. The sequence continues at coordinate 478,946,064 of NC_056748.1, forward strand.
AGACAGAATTTAGGGGATAAACTAGTTAAAGCTTATTATGTCTGCCCTAGTAATCAATTTAGTCCTTTATTGCTTACCTATGGTACTATACCCTGTTGTTCTTGCAATATATGCTCTCATATCAAACTATATTTCCCAAAATGAATGGTATAACGTTTACACCAATTAATTGTTTTTCATGTCATACCTCTGGGGTTATTTATTGTCTCAGGTGCCCCTGCAACCTTTTTTATATTGGTGAAACAAAAAGAAAGTTTAAAGTAAGGTTGCAGGAGCATATTCGTGATATTAAAAGGGGAGCATTAGAAAGTCCGGTAGCATTGCATTTTGTGGAGAAACACACCTGCAATGTTAATTTATTGGAGGGAACTATTTTGAAACAAGTTTGTTAAAAAAGGGGATGATAAATTATTGAAGAATATTTTATTATATAAAGAAACTATTTTCATACTGAAATATAATACGTTGTCACCGATGGGTCTTAAAGAAGTCAATTGGAGATGTTTACTCTAATGCATATTTTTTGTATTATATGTATGGTTTGTATTTATTTGGTTAGTTTTTTATGTCCTGTTATTTTAAATCTGGATTTCAATTGATTAATTAAGTGGATAATTAACTTTGGTTAATTAATTGTGTCAGGTATAAAAGGGTGTGTGTATACTATTATCTATGTACTCTTGGAAGGCTGTTGTGGCCGAGGCGCTAAGACTGATCTCTACATTAAACTGATTCATGGGGAATTCGTGTTGGTTTTTCTGGCTTTTAGTCTTTTTCAAGACTAATTTTGGTTGTTTTTGAAAAGAAGTTTAGTGTTGCTTATGCTGACTCTGCTGGCATTGCTAATAGCACAACAGGTTAAATAATTCCTTTTGATGCAGAAGGCTGTGGGTTCTACTCCCACAGTATGTAGATGCATTGCTGATACTGTACTGTGTTGTTGTACGTTTAAAGGGGGTGGATGTAACGAGTCAAGGGTATAGCTACAGATACAACAGAAGTGAGAAAATGTCATGCACAAGGGCATTTGTGCCTCAGTGGAAAGAGCAAAAAATATCATTAACCCAAATTCAGAAACATAAAATCATAATTATTATTAGTGGTGCATTATAAGAAAATTATTTTTAAATGAATACAGTACATTTTCCAGCATTAAAGACAAAACACATTTTGCCACTGCAGACAGTGGAGAAGCAAGAGTGGCCAGTTAACAGCACCTAGATTACAAAGAAAGTTTTGATGCTTCAGGATGAATGTAGGAGAGGGTCTGTCAGTACTTGGACTAAAAATTGGAAGTCTTAAAACATGCAATTCGCCTAGTTTATTTTGTTGTGCAATTACAGCTACTGAGTTGGTCTGATAACACAAATCAAAGTAAGTCAAGCAAAAAACTGAAATTGAAAAGGAGTTTGAGAAGCTATATAAGATGTCCATGGCTTACACTACTGTCATTATATACAAAATATATAATGTGTATGTATATATGTGCATGTGTGTGTATATATATATATATATATATATATATATATATATATATATATATATGTGTGTGTGTGTATGTGTGTGTAAGTAGACTTTTTATGATGGAAATGTTCTGAATTGGGCAGTTTTGTCATTATTGGTTCATGCATTTTGTTTCATTGCCTACTGGAAAAATGTTCAAACAATAAATTTAAAATGCGCATTAAGTCTAACAAGTGTGCTGTATTATACAAGGAATATAATTTAATAAAGTCAGGAAGGTGTATCAAAGAACACATGTATGTTTCTTGTTTTGTGTGCAAGGGGCCTATGATTTGAAAACAGTCCAAAGATGATCTTTATCCACCACTAGCCACTGTGGCCAGATGCATTTTCTTTGGATGTGGTGTGGGTTTAGTGCTGTTTCAATGAATGAGAGAAGATTTAATGTTAAGTCTGCTTTCATTGTGAGACAGTATTGCTTTTTTAGCAGATGTCTATTAGTGTGCGTGTGTGCATTGTGCTATAAAATGGAAAAATCCAAATAATCATTGTAGTAGTAATTTAAGCAGTATGCACATTACTGTTTATGGTAACTGGGGTGAAATAGCCAGGTAATGGGACATTGGAATGGCTGCAGGGGGACTCTTGTGCCATGTTTTGGTTGTCTGTTCTTTAGTTTGCGTTTGAAAGTTGGTATCCCACAACTCCATTACAGTGGGTGGGGTTACATAATTATGTATGTACATTTTATGTGAATCAGCATACCGATTTGTACTTATTTTTCATGGGCCTTGTCCAGATTTTTGATGTTTCCAGGTTGAGAGGTATGATTATGAATGTAAATTACTCTGTGTAACTATAGATGAGCACCTAAAATTTGATAACCGTACACATTAAAACATAAAAAACACACTAAAAACTTGGTATGCTATACAGGAACAATCGCTTTCTCTCACCTCCTACCAGGCATACTCTCACCTCTACTTACCTCCTTCCCTCCCTAATGTACGGTGCTCCCCTACTAACCAACCTATCTACCTCCATCACTTCCAAATTAGAAAACTATTGTAACAAAATTTCTAAATTTGCCACCAATGCCAAAAACTCCTTCCATCACTGTACTGCCCTCCACTCTCTAAACTGGCTAGAACTTCCAAACTATCTGGACTACCTCCAACTTACCACAGCTCACAGACTACTCTTCAATCCCACCAAATGCCCTGCCCTCACAAACATCCTACCCCCCCCCCTACGTTCCATACAGAATTCTCAGATCTGAACATCAAAACTTAGTGTTCACAAACTTAACTGTCGTCCAGGACAACTTCTCCTCTCGTTTTCCTTAACCAAAAAATGGAATTCTCTCCCTTCCACCCTAAGGACAATGTAGAATGTGGATAACTTTAAAACACAGCTTCACTCCTACCTCTCTTCTAAATGGAAATGTACCTGCATTCTTCCAGCCTAGCTCTTATCTTCCTTCTAATCCAACTACCTCCATGTTTTATTCCATCAACTTTACACTAACTTTTTAACATGTAGGTACTAATACTGCCCTCCGTCAATCTGCCCTCCAAACTGCAACCTTTCTAAAGCTAGAAATCTCACTTGTTCATCTAGGTTATTATAAACATGGTTCAAACTTATTACTGTTCACAACATGATAACTACAACTGTTTTTCTTATGTGAATATTGTAAATATTCTTCTTTGACTTAGATATGTGATTGTAGTTGGCATTTTGTTGTTTTACTTTTGTATCTTTACTTATATTTTTGTACTGTGGAGCTTTTCACCCCAGCCATCCACTGAAAACGGGCTCTCTGGGCCCACTGGACTTCCCCAGTCATCAAACTGGAAATAATAAATAATAATAATAAATGACTACAACCAAGCCATCCTACAGTTGCTCTCTGATTCAAGCTGTTACACTGAGGTTACAGCTGACATGGTCAACAAAGGTGATGCAACCATCAACATTGCTCTGTTTGACATGTTCAGTCAAGGAAATTTCAACCACTGCATTTATTTCTTTCTTCAAGTACAATATCCTAAGATGGCCAAGTTTTTTGATGCACCCAAAGTGCACAAAAACACTGTTTAGACCTACAGCTGCTGCAAGTTTTTATAAGTCTGAACCTTTATCTATTTTCTTAGACCATTTGCTTAATCCTGTTGTCCAGGAATCTGAATTTTATCTATGAGACTGTGATTCCTGGTACTTGTTGGAATTACTAAGTGTTTTTTCTGATGTTTGCTTCTCTTGATGTAGTGTCACTTTACACCCATATTGAACAAATAACTGGCACTGAGCTAGTGAGAAACTGTTTAAATGTGTTCAGCACTTTTAGCAATGATAAGATCAAAACTGTTTGCTCATTACTTGAGTTAGTGTTGGACAATACTTTTTTGGGCAAGTGCTACAAGCAGATATCTGCAGTTGTTATGGGTGCTTGTGTGGCTCCAGTCTTTGCAAATTTAGTCATAGCTTCCTTGGAGCAAAAGTTTGTTAAGTCTCACCATCTTTTGAAAAACATTTTGTTTTACTGCAGCTACACTGATTTGTTCCTGTTTTGGAAAGGTACCTATGATGATTTTTTTCTACTGTTCATAGAATATCTTAACACCAGTATGGACTTCCTCAGGTTTACAATCAGTGGCTATGGTAAAAGCATCAATTACATGGACATTTCTTTGAGCTTTGATGCCTCTCAAATGTCCTTTGCAAGTAAAATTTATAGAAAGGAAACATTTAACCATTACTTGCACAGGGACAGAGTACATCCATCACAAACAAAAAGGGATGGTGTAAAGGGCCAACTAATCAGGCTTAGTAGACTGACCACAGAAAATTATATTTTTCTTTACAAGACTTCCAAACTCGGGAATTTCTTCATCGATCGCAGTTATGATCATAACTGGTTAGTTGGCATTTCAAAGAAAGTTTCATTGCTCAAGGACCACAAAGTCTGACTATCCTGGGTAGTGTTTTTTCAGCAGTCTCTCTGGTCAACACTGTCAACATCTACCATTCATGTTTGCTTTCAGCAAGCATTTCCTATCCCCATTTCTACTGACATGCCCATTATTAGAGACATTGTCACCAACAGCTGGAAAATTATATTGGGCAACACTGATCTTACCAATGTCACTGTAGACAAACCTTTTTTCATCTGCAAAAAGCCATTCAATTTGAAATCCATCTTTAAACATACAAGCCACCTCCAACTTACTAAACATACTCCAGGCACCTTTAATTCTAGCAAGTGTAAGTATTGTAGGTAAATCACTCATTTGTCCTCAGTGTACTTCAAACCATTGGATATTTACATTTGTAATTCTGAATACTTAGTTTATATGGCATCCCGTGAGTCCTATGAAAGCTTGTGCATCGGAAAGGCTATAAGATGTTTGTCAAGCAGAATCTATGAGCACACTTTGGCCATACGCAAGAAAGCTCTAAACAATGCACTTGCTATACATGCTCTTATGTAGTGACTTTAAGAAGTTCACTTTTTTATCATTTTGGATTTTGTACACTAACAGAATTTTTTAGTGACAGTAACAGTTTGCTTGAATTATGCAAGTTATACTGATAGTTTTTATATTTTAAATTATATATTAGTTTATTTTTATTCTTTACTTTCACTTTAAATTTCAGTTCAAGAACTTCCCTTTGTGACAACACCCACTACTTAATGACAGGTAGTGTTCAGTCATTTGATTTTTTTTTCGCTCTATTTTTACACTGCTTTTCTCATTTGACTTGTAATTTATTATGAAGTTCTGGTTTTTACTATTAAAGAACAAAAGCACTAAAAATACAAGCTTGTGTCTGGAGCCTTGCCTAGGTAGTTGGTAGAAGTTTTCTCAGTTACTAAGCTTAGGGATTATTTGACATCCACTAAAGGACAGACTCCAAGCAGTCTTCCAAGGTGGTAAAATCTGGCATGGTCTCCAAAGCAACAGGTAAAAAGCTGACTATTTGCATGCCTTTGAAATCACCTATCCTAAAAATTCTACTCTCACATAAGTTCCACTGTCTAAGCACATATGCCACATATCAATGCGCTTAATCTATACCCCAAACTCCCCTCATTTTTATTTTGAATCTCCAAACTTCAAGCCTAACTTCCATCCTCTTATCTTTCCTTTCACACTCTTTAAAAATCAACTTTAAACACCTCATAAATGTGTATGTAGTGTTTTTAGACATATGAAAAAATTTACTCTGCTGAATATACACTTAAATATACCTGTACATACTGACCAGTAAGTTGTTATTCAAAGAACATGTAGGTGTACATTACTGTACATAGCAGAACTGTATAGTTTAAATTTTGCTTATACTACTAAAATAAAACTTGTACTTCTATTGTGGAGCTTTTTCCAGGACTCTCCTAAAGGGGAAATCTTTCAAATCAGACTATCCGAATTAATAAACAGAAATAATTCTGGAATGGGCGGCACAGTGGTGGGGCAGTTAACGTCGCCTCACAGCAAGCGGTTTTCTGGTTTGATTCTCGGCTGGGGTGCCTTCTGTGTGGAGTTTGCATGTTCTCCCTGCATTTGCAGGGGTTTCCTCTAGGTACACCAGTTTCCTTCCACATTCTAAATACATGTGTCTGCAGCGTTTCTCCTTGGGCCTCCACTAAAAATAGGCTCTGTCCTAGTCTGACTTTCCCAGTCAACAAATGTTAAATAAACTCCCTTGAATTGACTCGCATAGAAATTTTACATTGTGTGTGTGTCTACGTACTTGCATACAACAACCAAGCCATCTAAACAGTAGGAAGGGAGATCTAAAAGGAATGTTGAATATCCATGTCATAACAGTGCATCCTCCAAGGGGAATCCATAAACATATAGCAATTCATAACATTGCACACTAGTGACAATATCCGCAGTATTAAACACCAGTGTACCACAGTATATGACCAGAAAAATTTAAAAAAACTTTGTATATGAAAGAAAATGTGAACTCGGTGTGCCTCAGAAGACATGGTCACAGCACTAAGAAAACTGTAATGCTGCATAATAATATCATATTAATAGAGACAGGAAAAAGGCCTACAGGCAAGGAAATGCTGACATGCTTCATAAGAAACTCCCTCAGTGATATATTACTGTAGGCAGTAACTGGCCTACACTCACTTTTTTTCTTAAGACCACTGTCTACTTTGAATCAAGATGCAGGCAGTGCTCAAACCAATAACTATATACCAATAACAGCATGGCAACAGATCAAAAAGAAAAACCTTGGAAACCTGCATGATCAAGTCTTTGTTAAACTGTCTCAGACCCAGCTTTATATAGACCAATTTCAATTTTAAGCCATGATTATGAAATATTTATGTTGTTACTAGCTGAGAGAATAGCAAACACGTTGCCAGAATTGACAAATATGCATAAGTGTGGTTTTGTGGAGGGGAAGCAAACATTTGACATTAACGATGATCCAGAAGGAAGCATAGAATAAGAAAATACAGCCATTGTTGGTCTGATGCAGAAAATGCATTCAGTAGAGTCAGCTAGGATTTTAAGAGTACAGCAACAGTAACATTTGAATTCCCTGACAAAATAACAGGGTTAATTATTAACAAACTGATTCTTTTGAGCTGGGATATAACATCTCCATTGCCCAGACAAAGTATGGCCTAAGTTTAATGTTACTGGCTGCTAAAAAAAAAAAGTTATTTGTTTATTAGCATTTGTTTACCGGGAAGGTCCAATTGGGCATCAGTGGAGGCCTGGGAAGAAAAGCTCCACAGAGACTACAAATATACCACGAATCCATAGTGAATGACATTAAGTTTACAGTTACAATGGTTAAATGTGTAAAAATGTATAGAATCAAGATGTTGAATATTTATAAAACAATAAAAACAGCCAAGAATATAACAATCATGCAATAATTACTAGAAAATGGAAATCAAAATCTAAATAAACTGTAATCGAAGTACTGAATATCATAAAGGAGAGGTGAACTCTTTAGAAATTGGAAGTAGCAAATTACATAGAAATAAATGGGATTTGTGGTAACAATTCAGAGTAATGTTCAAGAGGAGGAAGAGGAGTGAAATTTAAGGGAAGGCAGGAACTGAACAATTTGTGTAATGTTGGAGTGAATCAACATTAAAAATTAAACATATACACTGCACAAAAATAAAGGAAATGTTATTACAGTTTGTTTTCCTTTCTATAATTGTTATGAAACTATGCCACATTTAAAAAATGTAATTTTTAATAAATATATTTTAAAAAGAATAACAGGGTTGAGTAGGAAACCGTACAAAGCGTAAGCGGCAAGAATTAAAGTTAGAAGGTTCCTCTCCAACAAGTGTGTTTGAACAGGAGAAAAATACAGGTGTCCCTTCTTTATTGTCTGTTTTATACTTACTATTAACACCTTTATTAACTTCACATACTACACAGTGACATAGGTGTGTATATATACAGATGTGAAGTTGTTCAATCTCGCCTTCATTCTTACTGATGGGTTTGGAGCCGATCCTCAGCTCCGAGTCAGCCAATTTGCAAAGCTTGAGGTCTCTAACAGCTCGAAGCTGAAGCCCTATCCCACAATGTACCTCTACCTTCCCCAGATCTAGTTTGCCACTGCAACAGTTTGTGCATGTTCTACAACTCAGGCTATATTTGTGAGATAAGTGTATTCTTTTTTGGAGTATTTGCAAGTTTTTCTTTCTTGTTAGAATTCTCAAGTATTCAGCCAGGATAGGCTATTCTTTGTGTTTTTGGTACTAAATAGCTAAAGTAAAAGAAAGAACTTTGTGTTCTCGTTTTTGGCATTAGGCCCTGTTGGTTTCTTTAGCTTTCTCCCGATCCTGTACAGCCGAGTTAGGCTCCCTTTAGTTGTCATAACTTTAGCCGGTTAGGCTTAATTTTGCATTGTAGCTACAGCCGAGTTAGGCTTTCCTTAGTTTTTATATTTGTAGCCAGTTAGGCTTAATTTTGTTTTTTGCTGCTAACCCTTAAAAGTCCAGACTTGTTGTTGAGTTTCTGATTGGATTGTTGTTGGTATTGCTTTATCTTACAGTGATTTCACTACAATGTCTGAAAAAGCTAAGTCAGGGTTTAAAAAGTGCTCTAAATGCAATCAAAAAATGTCCATCACAGATGGCCACACCACCTGTGTTTACTGTTTGGGAGATGTTCATCTCCAAGAGGTTTGTTCCATTTGCCATGGTTTCAGTGCAAAGGTTTTGGCAGAGAGGAAAAGGAAGTTGGTTGAACGTGGTCTGATTAAGTCTGCATTTCAGTCAGACTTGGATACTGCTCCAGGAAAACCAAAACCATCATCTTCTGCTTCTTCTTCAGCAAGTTCAGATCCGAAGGGCTCTTTAGTTCCAAAGGTTTCCAAGAAGGTTCCACAGTCATTGGAGCCGCCTGTACAGGTAGTTGGTAGGAGCCAGTCCCCAGTCTTAGAACCAGTATCTCCTACCTTAAGATCTCCGATTTTGGGTTCACCGGCTCCTTCTGTAGCTTCCTCTCGAACTTCCAGACTGTCTGATTCAGATGTGGATCGTGTGGTACGGAGACTGTTACAGAATCCAGCACTGGCTAAAATTCTGTCGGCTTCGACTCAGGTAGCTTCGGAACCGACAAAGTAATCTCCTGTAATTTTTGCTCCTCCTCTAACTTGAATCGAGACATCGGAGCCAGAGGGAGACGTTCAGTCATTTGTGGAACCGTCGGTTCCAACACTTACTTCGGACCTGTCAGCACCGACAACCCTGATGTCCTCTGCTCCGGTGGCAGACTCTGGGAGCTGACACTCTCCCATCGGCTCCAGGGAGGGGAGTCGAACCAATGCATTGGTTCAGACTCGTCCCCTTGGGGCCTCGGCGTGGATGAGCTTGGCTCCCACCTCTAGCTCAGAGCCGGCGGTTTTGGTGCGGGAGGAGTCATCGGTGTCTTCGGACCCGGGTGCTTCCTTGCATCGAAGTCGTGGTGCCTTCAATGCCACGAGGAGGGTTTTGTCCACCCCGAGAGTCACAACCTCTGAAATGGCCACTTCCTCCCAGAAGGTGCCGGAATCTTCTCCGTCACAGCAGACCCACCGTAAGCATAGGGACCCGGAGCCTCAGAAAGCCCCATTGGGGACCCTGCTCTTCCGAGACCTCCCCAGAAGTTCCCACTGAGGAAGTTCCTTGGAAGAGGTTATGTAAGAGGAGACATTTAGATTCCCCTCAGGAAGCCATCACATCTGACACTGATTTGGATGAATTGGAAGGGTCCCCAAAGTCCCCCTCTGAGGATATCGCCTTTGCGGATATCCTAGAGATCCTCAAACAGAGGTGTGACTGGCAGCCAACTTAACCCTACCGAGGATGAATCAGTGTTCCTGAAGGCTTTTGGGTCTTGACCCTCCACTTCTTGGGTTTCTCAGCCCTTCAATGAGTTGATGGACCTTTTATCAAAAGGGTTTGGGAGTCACCAAATACTATGGAGCCCGTTCCCAGTAGGCTCGACAAATACATCTCAGCACTTCACTATAAGAGTTTTTTTATCCAAACCAATTACCGTTGATGCCATGGTGATTGCGGCAGCCACTAAGAAAGAGATGTCAGAGACCTCTACGTCTGTCCATCCTCCTAATAGGGATTCTAGGATTATGGACAGATACGGCAAGCGTGTGTTCAGTTCCATGACTTTTGCTCTTCAGTCTTTGAACTATCTAACCCACTTCACAAGTCTTCAAAGAGATCTCCTGAAAGAGCTAGGAGATACTCTCCAGGGTGCAGTAGCCGATACAGTGGCGGACAAGGTGACGTCTCAGCTTGCTACCCTCAATTCTATCGTTAACTCTTCCATGCGCCTTTTATCATACGCAGCTAATGGGATGAGTAGGGCAGCGGGTACAGGAATAGCTCTTCGGAGGCATTCCTGGATGCGCTTATGTTCTTTCGCAGAACCTTTCAAGTCGTCCTTTGTGAATGCCCCACTTGGGGGTTCTTCCCTTTTCGGACCAAAGGTTAGAGACCCTCACCAAATGTGAGCAAGACGGAAAGACTATCTGCCGTAGGAGTCTGTTTTTCCACCCCTACTAGACCTTATCCCAAAGGTCAATGGGGAGGGAAAAAGTGGTTCCAAAAAGCCCAAGGAGCCTTTCCGAACTCACGAGGTGAAGCCTCCTCCAGGGGCAGAGGAGGGGACAATGATGGAAGATGAAGCCCACGCGGCAGGGGGGGTCTGCAGAACCAGGGAGACAGGGATCAGTTCCTTGGGAAGCCCTACGAATGCTACTGAAAGGAGGTCCGACTGTCCTGCTCTGGAGGCAGTCGAGGGACGTTTATCTTTGCATCTAGGCGCCTGGCTCAAAATTACAAAAGACAGATGGGTACAAAATGTCATATCCAGAGGCTATTACATCCCCTTTCATACCCACCCCAAACCAACAAAAGGAATCCCGGACGTTCCACCCCATCTATGGGATGTAGCAACAGTAGAGGTTCAAAAACTATTAGAAAAAAAGGGTCATCCAACCAGTCCCGGCAGACCAGCAAGGATCCAGAACTTACTCAAGATTTTTTTTAGTGTCAAAGAAAACAGGGGACTGGAGACCAATTTTGGACCTCAGCAGACTCAACAAGTATGTAGAAAACACAAAGTTCCAGATGGTCACGCTTCAGTCTATACTCCCATTCCTAGGGAAAAACAACTGGATGTGCTCAATAGACCTTCAGGATGCGTACTACCATATCAAAATGGCCAGGCCATCCAGGGATCACCTGCACTTAAGGCTGGGAGCCAGTCATTTCCAGTTTTGAGCCCTGCCCTTTGGTCCCACTACAGCCCCCAGAGTGTTCACCAAATGTATGGAAGTGGTCATGGCTCACTTGAGACATCAAGGAATCCTGGTGTTTCCATATTTGGATGACTGGCTCCTCACCGCAGCCACCAGGCATCAGCTTATTTGGGCAAGGGACACTGCCTTGTATCTTTGTTTTCAACTGGGCATCACAATAAATTCAGAAAAGTCTGCTTTATTGCCGTCGCAGCATACAGTATTTATAGGAACCGACTTAGACACAATCAACATGTCCTTAAAACTTACTTCAGAAAGAGTGCTTACCCTGCAACATCAAA